>NC_142604.1:41569198-41725317 GCF_041222555.1 Hakea prostrata | reverse complement strand
AAATATTGATTTCTTTCCATATATGGAGTTACCATATATGTGATGATATGAATTGATGCATGTGTATGCTTACGTATGGTTTGGGAAGGAGAGGTGTCCTTTTGACATTTCTGTCCTTGGACTACTACGGGAATATTATGGGATGTTTCCGGAGATGCCCTCTCGGACACCTTCCTAAACCGTTGGATGACATATCTAGGATTGTCTAGTAGTGTTTGGCTAGGATGTCCTGTTATGTCGACCCTAATCGGAGGGGTATTGAGACCGAACGACCCGTGGTAGCAATGGGGATTCATGGGCGCTCAAGACCGGTAACCAACCCGTGAGAGGACAGGAATCACATTGTGGGGGCCATTTATTGGTAGGGTTGCATATGGTTAGACTTGGGCTCACGGGCGCTTAAGACCGGTAACCAACCCGTGAAAGGACGTGAGAGCTTCCCGTTTACCATATGTGGATGATCAATAGGGTTGGTGAGTCCGTAGTCGTGGACTATGAGGACTCTAGTGTGAAGGATACCGGAAAGGATCGTCAGGGACGAGGAATGGAAGTATCCGGATCCGACTTGATGTAACCAAGTAGAAGACTTGCATTTGGCTAGGTATTACCCCGACATGCGCCAAGATTTATACCAAATGGTTGTGAGAGAGTGTGTTGACTTAACCCCTAGCCATGGAATGTCCCGAGGGATGCCGGACCCATTACCAACTGATGATGAGTGATTGAGACTTTCCTGGTGAAGTACGGTGCTATGACTTAAAGCATGTCCGCCAATAGAGACCAGCATACATAGAGTTAGATTCATTCATTCATTGCTTGTCTCATATCATATTGCATTCATGATTGTTCCTGGAATCCCGCCATTTATGTTATTATGGATTTTTAATCGCTTTACCGAGTTTCTTTGAAACTCATTCCTTTATTGTACAATGTTGTTAGACTATCCCGCAGTACCGAGTACTATGACGGTCCCTATGAAGAAGCGCAAGGCGAAGAGGCATATCTCCAGGAAGGTGATTGCGGTTACCACAATTACTCAAGATTCCGCGGGTGGTTATGCTCCGTACAATGCTTAGTCCGACCATTGAGTGGAAGCGTCCTTGTGCTATTTATGAGATCTACACCTACAAGGATGTCGTCTACAAAGTGGAGAATAATTTAGTTACCCAATGTACTTGCTACCGGGATTAGCTTTTATCTAGTTTATTCTTTCGAGCTACTTTTCCGCTGGATGTAAAGTGGGATTTTTGCTTCACTTTACTTATCTCGTTGACACTCGATTATATATTTATTATTCCGTTTCGTTTACGATTCATTCTTTCTTTATTGAATCTATGATTTATCTTCCGCACTCTTGTTATGGTTGTTCATGATTATGTTATTGCTTATGTGGGAGGTTGATCACTCGATACCCCGATCTTCGGGCCGTGGATCACACTCTCGGGTATGCCGATAGGGTACCGGGCCGGGAGGGCGGACAGATTGGTATCGAGCCCAAGGTTCGAGGAGATCCTAACCACAAAAGGCAACAACCGAACATTCCCGAGTCATTGATCTGAAGTGACTCTTCTACTCTTAGAAGTGAATAATAGAACACCGAATTAGAAACTTGAACTTTGAGGCATAACAGTAACATTTCGAATAACATACCATAATTATACTTGAACAAATGACACTAATGCAAGGAAAAGAAAAGTGCATAACATACAATAAATAAAGAGAAACAAAATGAACTTCATTAATTTCAAAAGTTTTACAATGATTACATCTGAAAAGCATAAATGGAAAATCCTAAGGTACAGTCTATCTAGGTGATCTACTCGATCTCTATATGCTCCGAACTCCTCTCGCTAGCCGAGTCACCCGATGCTCTATCCTCGTCCGTCGAGACTCCATCCTCTCGTACATCTGCTCCCCGTCCGACCTCCATCCTCTCTAGCATGGAAGTCATCGATCTCATCTCGTGCACCAAGATCCGAAGTCTCCGGAACCGCATGTGAAGGGCCACCCGCCTCGAAATGTGATGAAGGAAACTCGTGATGCACTGTGCTCAGCCTCGCGCATATCTCGAGATCATCTCCGGCCTGATCATCACTATCAGACCGATATCCTCTCCTCCATCCTCGGATCCCTCATCCTCATCCTCCGATTCATCATCATCCTCACCCTCCGGACCAGGAGATCTCTCTAACCGATGTAGTCTCATCCGTCGAATGGTCCGAGTCCCAATGGGGTATCCCCGTGATCTAGTGTCCATCGGAGTATCCTCGAAACTCACCCCGAAATGCCCGAAGATCAAAGTCGAAGCCTCCCATAGCAAAGGTTCCGCATGCTAGGCCGCAGAACCAAGTCCAAAGCATGACCCGCTGAATGATGTAGGAAAGATCGATCTCGAAGCCCATGTAGATGCGGTAAATGACCAAGGCCTCCATCACCGTGACCCGATGGTGATGTCCGGCTTTCGGCATGATGTTTCGGCCGACTATGCGACCGATAATACGTGCAGAACCCGTCATCCGTCCGCTAGTCCACGGTGTGAAGCATCGGCGGCTATCCCATAGCGTAGAGCATATCTCGCGAAGCTCGTACGGCATCGATGGCTGTCCAGTGTCCGCTCCGGCAGGTATCCACACACACCGATGTGGGTAGTAAGGGACCCGCAGGATCTCAGCCGTTGTCCGGGTGGAGAAGCGAACCGAGTCCGGTGGACCCCCGCCTCCCGAGGACAAGTCCGAGTGGATGTCCCCGGCCCCGAGCCTCCTCGTGTAAGTAAGGTTGCTGAAGAACAACCTCACTAGCTCCGGTATACCGGCAAATCCCCGGTGAAGAGGTGAGTCCACCGTAAGGTGTCGAACCTCCGCCGGATCCCCGAAGGCTCCGAGCTGGCGTAAGTGAAGTAGACGCCCCATCTCGATGTTACAATAGCTGAAGTAGGCCTCGCATGCAAACTCGGCCCGAGGTGTGTCAAATAGGTCCGGCCTCCCAACCTCCTCTCTCCGGGGCTCGAAAGGAACCCGACCTCCGCCCCCGAGAGCACCTACGATGCGACCTCTACCTCTACCTCCTCCCTCGTCCTCCCCTCTCGCATGATGTATCCGTGAAAGAGACAAGAGACAATTCCAATTAGTGCTATTCAAGATTTTAGCCAAAAGGGTATTTTCGTAATTTTTCGGAAAATTTCAAATTTGGGGGAAATTTGATTTGAACATACTAGCATGTGCACAATACTTGGAATTTCATGTCTATGATGTTGTTTTGATGAAAATCGATCGAAAACTTGGATTAAAGCGAAAAATTCAGCAAGAAGAAATTTGGGGATTTTGCAATTTAGGTCAAAATTGGATTTTTGAAAAGTTGAAATTGGTTAAATCAAATTGTATGGACCTATCTACAATGTCATCTTGAGCATGTAGCATTTGATCTCGTGCTAAAATTTCAAGCGGTTTGAGAGAAAACGAAATTTTTCTAAAGATATCGATTTCGGTATAAAACTTTGCGAGATGAGCACCAAAGGTGTTAAAACTTGTTGTCTATGCATGTCATTGTGTTTAAAACCTAGGGAATATGTTTCTAAGCATTCCTAAGCATGATTTCTAGCATTGGATACAAGTAAAGCATGGTTTTATTGAAATGCAAGCATGAGAAGATGAAAATGGAAGAAAGAATGAGAGATTTACCTTGTTTATGAAGATGGTGTGTTGTGGTGTTGTTGTTGAAGCACTAAATCACCTCAAGAACACTTGTGGGAACACTTGGATATTTTCCCTAGAGCTCTCTCACCTTTGGAAGAAGTTAGAATGAGGTTGGAATGTGGAAATGAGGCTTATAATGCGAATTTTCAGATTCTGTTCTTCATTGGTCGACCGATTGGTCGACCGGGTCACTCGACCAACCACTCGACCAATGGTCACAAAGTGACCTCATTTGCTGTTGAATTTTTGGAAAATGTGATTTTTGCCTTATGGAATATTGTTTGATGACTATATGGATATATTTGATCATGATTTAAGTTTTCAAATCATTTGGACTTGTGGTTTATGTTGAATCTTCGAAATTCGGTATTTTGATGTTCTCGGTTTTTGCAGTAATGGTTACTCCGAGAAGTGGGCGTGGTGAATCCAAGTGGTCATGGTGGTGGTGAAATACCTCAGGGAGGTGGTGAAGTACCTCATGGAGGTGGTGAGATACCAAATGCTGATCGTGGTACTCATGAGATCCCCGGTGCCCCGAATGTTGGAAGTTTCAGAGATATTGCCAATATCATGGGCAATATGATGCAGCAAAGCAAGCAGCTGGGCTCAACCAGATGTTGGTGGGTTTCATGACTCGCATAATGAGACCCGGCTGGTGCTAATGTGAATCCTCATGCCGCAGTCCCGAATGCGGGAGGTTTAGCGGAACTCCTCATACTCGCCCGATGGAGAGTT
The DNA here is from genome assembly GCF_041222555.1 of Hakea prostrata. Classification (NCBI taxonomy): domain Eukaryota; kingdom Viridiplantae; phylum Streptophyta; class Magnoliopsida; order Proteales; family Proteaceae; genus Hakea; species Hakea prostrata. The sequence goes on along the minus strand of NC_142604.1, from coordinate 41,720,890 downwards.
TTCTCAAGATGCAAGTACCCACTTTCACCGGAGTTACCAAGGACCCCTTGTTTCCTAACAAGTGGCTTCGTGAGTTGGAGAAGGCTTTCCGGCATCTCGCAATGCTCAAGCTCGAAGATTTTGTTTGCCGAATGTGGTTGCAACAAGAAGCCGATGCATGGTGGATCTCCACTGGCGTCCCGTTTTTGGAAGGTTTGCATGCAGGAGTTGTAACTTGGGAGTTATTCAAAGAGGCTTTTTGTATGAACTACTTTCCCGAGGCGGTGAAGGATGCAAAGGAAGCGGAGTTTATGATTCTCGACTCAAGGAACTTTGTCCGTGTTGGAGTACCAACAGAAGTTCGAGGAGCTTCATTTCTTTGCTCCAGATTCTTTGAAGGAAGACCTCGCCAAAGCAAAGAAGTTCTTCAAAGGACTGCGCCCGCCATTAAAGCTTACCTCACAGCCCAGCCTATTGTGAGCTATGCTCAAGTGGTGCAGTAACTCGAAGAAGTTGGAAGAAACAGAGAAGGAAAGTGCTCGTGTGCAAAAGCCTTGGCAGTCAAGGAATTCTGGTTTGGTGGATCGCAATGACCGTCGTTATGTGAGACCTCACACCCTACCCCACTCCTACCTTTCGTGCTAAGAGTGTAGGTCGAACACGGGTTTTCAGCAGCCCGGCCGCTTTAAACAAAAGATGGCGGAAACCGATCACCAGCAAATGCAAGTGCAAGTGCAAGTGCGAGTGCAAGGCCTTTTGTTCGGAAGTCCTCCGTTGCAGCCACCCCCGTTGGATCCAAAGCAATCCCGTTTGCTTCTACCGCAAGCAAGCTGGTCATTTTGCTCGTGCTCTGTCCGGCGGCCCGCCCAGCAGCCCGCCCCCAATGGTGAAGAGTGCTCCCCGCTCCTCCCTCTCGGTAGAGTTTTCAGTATTTCCAAGATCGAGCAGGATCCAAGCCATGATGTGATTAAGGTGTACATTGTTAGTCGCTTCTATTTCGCATTTGTCTTATTTGATACGGGTGCATCTCATTCGCTCATGTCATCTCGCATTCATCAAGAAGACTAACCTAATCCCCGAGAAGTTGTCTAGTTGTTTATTGATTAGTACACCCACTGGTCTCGTTGAGAAACTAGATAAGGGGTTATCTAGATGTCCCGTGTTGATTGGTGAAAAGAACTTGGAAGCCAATTTTGTGATTCTTGACATGAAGGACTTCGATGTTATTTTGGGAATTGATCGGTTGACAGCCCACAAAGCCGTGTTCCTTTGTTCCTCAAAGAAGATTCAGGTCCATATTTGTGGAAGTCCGGTCTTTGAATTTCAAGGTGAAAAGAGAAGGGTTTGTAAGAAGGTGTCTGCTCGTGACCGATGCAAGTCTATGCCCTAGTGGATGATGCTTCATCCGAAGGCAAGGGTATAGTGGAGAAAAGAGTCGATGAAGTCGAGTTGTCTGCGACTTTGTTGATGTCTTCCCCGATGATCTATCGAGAGTGCCTCCGGACAGAGATGTCGAATTCTCTATTGATCTCGTCCCCGGTGCCGCCTCCCGTATCTAAAGCTCCGTATAGGATGGCTCCTACCGAGTTGAAAGAGTTGCAAAATCAGTTGAATGAGCTCATTGATAGAGGTTTCGTACAGCCTAGTGTGTCACCTTGGGGAGCTCCGGTCTTGTTCGTCAAGAAGAAAGACGGTAGTATGCGCTTGTGCATCGACTACCGTGAGTTGAATAAGTTGACTATCAAGAATAGATATCCGCTGCCCGTAATCGATGATCTCTTCGATCAGTTGAAGGGTGCAGTTGTGTTCTCAAAGATTGACTTAAGGTCCGGATATCACCAATTGAAAGTGAAGTCTAGTGATATCTTCAAGACAGCCTTTCCGAACGCGGTATGGTCACTACGAGTTTAGAGTCATGCCTTTCGGATTGACCAATGCTCCTGCGGTGTTCATGGACCTCATGAACCGAGTATTTCATGATGTGCTTGATAAGTTTGTGATTGTTTTCATTGATGACATCTTGATCTATTCGAAGAGCGAAGAAGAGCATGCGAGTCATCTAAGTTTCACTTTGCAAAGGTTGCGAGAAAAGAAGTTGTTTGCTAAGTTTAGCAAGTGTGATTTCTGGCTTAAGAGAGTAGTTTTCCTTGGTCATGTAGTTTCAGCCGAAGGTATTCGTGTCGATCCCGAAAAGGTCCAAGTCGTGGCTGATTGGGAGAGACCGAAGTCAAGAACGGAAATAAGAAGTTTTCTTGGATTGGCGGGTTACTACCGAAGGTTTATTGAGAACTTTTCTCGGTTGGCTGCTCCTATGACTAAGTTGACCAGGAAAGAAGAGAAGTTTGTTTGGTCCGACGCCCGTGAGAAGAATTTCCAAGAGTTGAAAGATAGATTGACAAGTGCCCCGGTTTTGACTATACCCGATAGTTCCGGTGGTATGACAGTTTATACCGATGCGCCAAAGATTGGTTTGGGTTGTGTACTGATGCAACATGGCAAGGTCGTAGCCTATGCTTCTCGGCAATTGAAGGATTATGAGCGGAATTACCCCACTCACGATCTAGAACTTGCCGCCGTTGTCTTTGCTTTGAAGATTTGGAGACATTATCTTTACGGTGAGAAGATTGCCATTTTCACGGATCATAAGAGTTTGAAATACTTCTTTACCCAAAAGGAGTTGAACATGAGACAAAGGAGATGGTTGGAACTCGCCTCCGATTATGATTGTGATATTCAAGATCATCCTGGGAAAGCAAATGTTGTTGCTGATGCTCTTAGTAGGAAGAACCGAAGAAGACTTTGGATTTGAATGCTTTGAGTTTACCATTGTGGTCTTCTATTGAGAGTTTTGATTTGGAAATCGTTCCCGAGAATTCTGATTTTATTCTCTCTCGCCATGACGGCAAGATCTGGTCTTAGAGATAAGATTGTTGCTCACAGAGTTTCGATCAAGAGTTTTTGACCAAAGTTGAGAAGATTTCTTCGAATCCCGAGTCGGACCCCGACTTTGGTATATCCATGGATGGTGCTTTGTTGTTTAGAGGAAGACTGTGTGTGCCGCAAACGATGAAGTTAAGAAAGAAATATTGAAGGAAGCACACCACCAGTACTTTTATCGGACACCCGGGAAGCACCAAGATGTACAAGGACTTGAAGGAACATTTTTGGTGGATTGGTCTAAAGGCGGATGTTGACGATTTTGTTGCCAAGTGTGAGACTTGCCAACGTGTGAAAGCCGTTCGACAACCTCCATCCTGGATTACTTCAACCCCTTCCTATTCCTAGTTGGAAGTGGGAAGATATTTCCATGGACTTTGTGACTAGCTTGCCTCGGACAAGTAAAGGCAATGACACCGTGTGGGTGATTGTTGATAGGTTGACCAAATCAGCCCATTTCATTCCTATGAAGATCACTCATACTGGATAAGCTAGCCAGGCTTTATGTGGATAATGTGGTTCGTCCGCATGGTGTGCCATTAAGTATTGTCTCGGATCGTGATCCTAGGTTCACCTCAAGGTTTTGGAATAGTTTGCGTAAGGCCTTGGGAACCCAATTGAACTTGAGTACAGCTCATCATCCACAAGCTCGATGGACAATCCGAGCGGACAATTCAGACATTGGAAGACATGCTCAGATCTTGTGTGGTGGATATGGGTGGTAATTGGGATGAACACCTAGCTTTGGTTGAGTTTGCCTATAACAACAGCTTATCAAGCAACAATAGGCATGGCTCCATTCAAGGCTTTGTATGGTAGTACTTGTAGGACACCTTTGTACTGGATCGAGACAGGAAAGAAAAGTCTTAGGTCCCGAGATGATTGAAGCTACAAGTGCTATGGTAGATATGATAAGAGAAAGGATTAAGTCCGCCACCGAGACAGTAAATCTTATGCCGATAAGAGAAGGACCGATTTGGAATTTCAAGTTGGAGAGAAAGTCTTTCTCAAGGTCTCACCAATGAAGGGTGTGATGAGATTCAATGTTAAGGGAAAGCTTAGCCCTCGTTACATTGGACCTTTCGAGATTTTGGAAAAGGTTGGACCCGTTGCGTATCGATTAGCATTACCTCCGCCTCTTGCTGGTGTGCACAATGTGTTCCATATTTCGATGCTCCGAAAATACATAGAGAATCCGGAACACATTTTGCAGCAAGCACCCGAAGGACTTAGTGCTGATTTGACCTATGATGAAGAACCGGCCGAAATCCCGGATAGGAAGGACAAGCAGCTGCGGAATCGCGCCATTCCTTTGGTGAAGATTCGGTGGAAGAACCATACCCCTGAAGAAGCTTCTTGGGAGAAGGAAGAAGACATGAAGGAGAAGTTTCCTTACCTCTTTGGAAGCACAGTACGCTTTCAATTTCGGGGACGAAATTTCTTTAAGGGGGGAGAATGTGAAACCCAGCCCTAACCTTGACCCGGAAACCTTGTTATTTGTAGGTCCGATGACCCGAAGTAAAGTAAGAAGTCAGCTTTGGGCCATCCCAAGAGAGGACTTGGTGTCCGGCTTTGAATCCATGAAGGTTGATGATGAGGTGCTATTTATGGAAACAGAATCCCGATGAAGATCTAATTAGTTGATGGACTTGGAGTGATCTCTATCTTGGTTTGAAGGCATTTCTACCTACTAGGTAAGTCACTTGACTTGTGTGCAAAACCCCTTTAGGTTTGGATTTGATCCGGGCCTTCAATTCCCCGTTTTGGCCTTGTTCGCCGCATTGGTCGACCGATTGGTCGACCGGGCCGCCGACCAATCCACTCGACCAATGGGTGCCGTCTTTGGCAATTAGGTTGATTCTTGCTCTATTTAAGCCTAACCTCGAGTCCACTTCGTATTTGCTGCCTCCAAACCCTCTCGGAACGAACCAAAGACCTCTCGCAAGTCATCTCTCTTGCATCCTTGGAGTTTTCTTGGCGGATCTTCGTCGGAACTCTTCTTTTTGCATCAAAAGGTATGTCTACTCTCTCTTCTTCTCCTACATCTTTGTTTTTCTTTCCTTTTTGAGTTGAGACAGAGAAGAGATGCTGCATCCTCTCGTTGCAAACATCTCTCGAACATGTTCTCATGATCATCCTAAGGATTAAAGGCTAGAACAATGATCTTAACCATGATCATTGCAAGCTTTTGAAGGATTCATGATCAAACCATGATTTAATCTCGTTAATTTCCTAATCTGAATTCTCGATCTCTTTGGATCTTCTTTCATTGATCATGTTAGTGGTTAATGGTTGTGTTTTCTTTCTATGATCCATAATCCATAGAATTCTAGTTGTTCTCTTCTACCTTACTATGTGTTCTTCATGATGCATGATAGTACATATATGGTAGGTTTTATTTCCTTATTTAGATTTATGCTTCTAAGCCTTATACCATGAAGACCTATGCATGTTTTCATGTTTTCATTACCGAAAGCAATGATCCATCTTCCTATTGTTCTTGTCCTTGTTTTCTATTTCAAACTTCATCAAGATCCATGTTTGATTTATTTATGGTAACTTTTTGTTTCCTAATTTGGGTCTTGATACCTTGATTTGATTAGTGTTTTGAGGTCCCCTATATGCTAGAATACTACTGATGTAGTCTACCCCTTGATTAGTATCCTCTTGAACCATCAAATTCGGATTTCATATCTCAAAACTCTGATTTTCTAAGTTATCGTCTCGCATTGGTCGACCGATTGGTCGACGGACCACTCGACCAATCCACTCGACCAATGAGTACAAAGCAACCCTGAATTGGTCTGCTTCGGATGCTTTGCTATATTTTCTGTTAGGGATCTTTCCTAATATGTGGTATATACTTGTTTAGGACCTTCTTCTCAAGTTTGCCAAGATCCTACTTGATTTCTTAGGATTCTTTGCGAGTTATAAAAGGTAAGGATGGTTATTTCCTTAATTACATAGATAGCATGAATCTAGTTTCTATATTTGAATATCATTAATATGTTTCCTAAATTAGATTCTTACAATGATATACTACTGTTGCATAACTTTGATTACAGTAGCATTACTTATTCATATTGAATTGATTCATGTATGATTTACTTACCAATGTTATACAAATGTTTGTAAATATTGATTTCTTTCCATATATGGAGTTACCATATATGTGATGATATGAATTGATGCATGTGTATGCTTACGTATGGTTTGGGAAGGAGAGGTGTCCTTTTGACATTTCTGTCCTTGGACTACTACGGGAATATTATGGGATGTTTCCGGAGATGCCCTCCTGGACACCTTCCTAAACCGTTGGATGACATATCTAGGATTGTCTAGTAGTGTTTGGCTAGGATGTCCCGTTATGTCGACCCTAATCGGAGGGGTATTGAGACCGAACGACCCGTGGTAGCAATGGGGATTCATGGGCGCTCAAGACCGGTAACCAACCCGTGAGAGGACAGGAATCACATTGTGGGGGCCATTTATTGGTAGGGTTGCATATGGTTAGACTTGGGCTCACGGGCGCTTAAGACCGGTAACCAACCCGTGAAAGGACGTGAGAGCTTCCCGTTTACCATATGTGGATGATCAATAGGGTTGGTGAGTCCGTAGTCGTGGACTATGAGGACTCTAGTGTGAAGGATACTGGAAAGGATCGTCAGGGACGAGGAATGGAAGTATCTCGGATCTCGACTTGATGTAACCAAGTAGAAGACTTGCATTTGGCTAGGTATTACCCCGACATGCGCCAAGACTTATACCAAATGGTTGTGAGAGAGTGTGTTGACTTAACCCCTAGCCATGGAATGTCCCGAGGGATGCCGGACCCATTACCAACTGATGATGAGTGATTGAGACTTTCCTAATGAAGTACGGTGCTATGACTTAAAGCATGTCCGCCAATAGAGACCAGCATACATAGAGTTAGATTCATTCATTCATTGCTTGTCTCATATCATATTGCATTCATGATTGTTCGGGAATCCCGCCATTTATGTTATTATGGATTTTTAATCGCTTTACCGAGTTTCTTTGAAACTCATTCCTTTATTGTACAATGTTGTTAGACTATCCCGCAGTAACCGAGTACTATGACGGTCCCTATGAAGAAGCGCAAGGCGAAGAGGCATATCTCCAGGAAGGTGATTGCGGTTACCACAATTACTCAAGATTCCGCGGGTGGTTATGCTCCGTACAATGCTTAGTCCGACCATTGAGTGGAAGCGTCCTTGTGCTATTTATGAGATCTACACCTACAAGGATGTCGTCTACAAAGTGGAGAATAATTTAGTTACCCAATGTACTTGCTACTTGGATTAGCTTTTATCTAGTTTATTCTTTCGAGCTACTTTTCCGCTGGATGTAAAGTGGGATTTTTGCTTCACTTTACTTATCTCGTTGACACTCCGATTATATATTTATTATTCCGTTTCGTTTACGATTCATTCTTTCTTTTTTGTATCTTTGTTTTATCTTCCGGGCTTTTGTTTTGGTTGTTTTTTTTTTTTTTTTTTGTTTGGGGGGGGGGGGGGGGGGGGGTTCCGTGGTGGGGGGGGGGGGTGCCCCTCGGGGGGGGGGGGGGGGGGGGGGGGGGGGGGGGGGGGGGGGGGGGGGGGCAGGTGGGGGGGGGAAGATGGGGGTGGTGGTGGGGGGGGGGGGGGGGGGTGGGGTAGGGGGGGGGGGGGGGAGAAGGCAGCGAGGAGGGGGGGGGGGGGGGGGGGGGGGGGGGGGGGGTGGGGGGGGGGGGGGGGGGGGGGGGGGGGGGGTAGGAGGAGGTGGGGGGGGAGGGGGGGGGGGGGTTGGAGAAAAAAGGAGGTTGGGGTGTTGGTTTTTGGGTGGGGTGGTTGGTGGGTGGGGGGGTTGGTTGGGGGGGGGGTGGGGGGGGGGGGGGACGGATGTAGAATCTGGCTAAGATCCTCTGTTTAGGGTTTTAATGCTCTATTTAATAGGACTTTGTGTCTCTTAGCATATTTTGTTTCTAAAACTTCTAGAGAACGTGGAGAACCTCTCTCAAAGCCTCTCTTGGTGTTGTGGAAGAACTACCTGCAAATCCTCAAGTTCTTCATCGGTTGTTCTTCATTGAAGGTTAGTAATCTTAATCTTCTATTGAATTTATTCTTACTATGATTTAATCTCCTTACTGTGATTATGAAGAAGGTGTTGCATCCTTGCAAGCACAATCTCTGAAGTTGAGAATGAATCTCCATTCGTTCCAACACTTCTTTGATCTACATAGTTGAATCTATGAAGAGATCATATGATATCTTCATGAATGTATGATTAATCTTATTGTTTTTATTTATCTAGCATGATTAGATCTATTTCATGTTAGTTCTTATTCTTTGGTCACGTGGAAATGCACGTCTCCCCGAATCGTGTTGATCAGGTTCTTGTGGCAAAACCACTCGTCTGGTGAGCAAGCGGAGTGCTTGGCTCACCTCCAAGAGTTGAATCTTTAACTGATCCAATTGATCTTGGATTGTATCAGGAGGATTACGTCCTCCCTGGCCTTTATCCACTTCGATAGGATTTTGGCTTTCCTGGGGAATATCTGGATTATTCACCCCAGGTATCTGAACACCGGAATTGCGTTGTGCAGCGGCTGCTGCGGCTGCTGATCTAGTCACCATGGCTTTTTCAAGTCTTTCCCACAGACGGCGCCAAATGATGCGTCCAAAATCTGCTCAGCCCTTGGATCTCCACGTGATGTCCTGCAAAACGAAAGCATCAGATGTGGCCCGACCGTGGGGTCGGGAGTCCACCCTCCGAAGGCTAAGTCGGTTGATGAACTTAATCACAAACGGCTCTGCTAGAAGCACAGAGCTAATGAATGAAGAAACGGGAAAGGTGATCTAGATAGCAGGACGCTGATAGTTGAGGTCTATCAGTATGTATCTGAACCTGAGTCTCAGATCATATTCTCCTTGATCCATTGATCCGTCCCTCACCATGTATAGTAGTGAGGTTTATATAGAGTGTACCTTCGAATCTCCTTCGTTGGATGCACTAGAGCCTTCTTCGGGTAGTCGTTGGATCTTATCAATAAGACCCGTTGAGCGATAGACTTCTACTAGTTTGGGCTAGTAGAGGACTCCTGAGATAACCGTTAGGTTATGCGATAGTTATCCCTTTGATGATGATTATCCGCAGCCGTCAGTTTGAGTCTGCTCTCATCAGGGTGATTACCCTAATCCATAAGTAAGATTAGGGCACGCTTGCAGCAGAATAATCTTTCTTCTTCAGCAAGCAATCTTCTGGATCCGGTTCGCTCGGGAGCCATTCGGTTTTCTTCGTCTCGACCGGGGTCAAGGGTCGGACCAGGTGTGAACCCGGTCTGATCATAAACTCTCCATATCAGTTCTGAATGTGTATGATTTCTAATTATGGAATATCTTCCTTGCTGAGTTCTTCGAACTCATTCCTTTTTGTGCAAATCTTTTAGATTACATTCTAGGTACCGAAGATTACGATGGCACCTCCTATGAGGCGGACTATGATTCCACATACTACCCTCTGGGTAGTGGCGTCGGTGAGGATCCGTATATTGGAGCCGAGGAGGATTACTATCCGCACTAGGGTTAGCCCCACATTTGTGCGGGAGCGGCAGCGCTGGGTTTACTTTATCCGTACTGTTGAGGAGACTACCATTAGTATAGAAGAAACCCTAGCATAGTGCCCCATTCCCCTGGTGTATTTGTGGAACCTTGGATATTGTAATTAACTTGTCTTTGAATTATTCGGGTGACATTCGGATATGTAACTAACTTGATTTACTTCTTTTCCGCTGCTCTGAGAGGGTGGCTACCACACCTTCTCACCCTTTATGATTTTGATCACACTTTATTATTTTCTATATTCCGCACTCTGATTTAGTTAATCTTGTCTTATTCATGATACTTAGTATTAGCTGTTTTTACCATTGATTATTACTGTTCATGATTGTGTTACCGTGTATGTGGGAGGCATGGACCTCAGATCATTGATCCTTGGACTGTGGATCACATCCCGGGTATTCCAAATGCGGTACCGGCAGGGTGGATGTGACAGTGAGATGAGTAGCACTTGTTTATATTATCTTTTTCATTTTTCATGTTATATGAATTACCTATTATTGCCTAATCTGATTTTGCTTTTACATTCTCTTGTATATGATGAACTGTTGGTTGTATATGTTATGACTGATCTCAGAATGTGTTTGCTTAAGTTTGGTTTGGGATTGGGAAGTGTCATTTTGACACTTCTGTCCTTGGACATCGGAGGGAATAGTATGGCATGTTTTCCGAAGATGCCCATCGACGCTTTCCCGAATCAACGGTTGTCATACCTAGGGCTGTCTAGCAGTGTTTGGCTAGGATATACCCCTGTTATATCAGACCCGAATCGGAAGGGTATTGAGACCGAATGACCCGTGGTAGCAATGGGGATTCGTGGGCGCTCAAGACCGGTAACCAATCCGTGAGAGGACATGGATCACATTGTGGATACTCGAAAGAGGCCATTTATTGGAGGGTTGCATATGGCTGGACTTGGGCTCATGGGCACTCAAGACCGGTAACCAACCCGTGAGAGGACATGAGAGCTTCCCGTTTACCATATGTGGATAACCAATAGGGTTGATGAGTCCGTAGTCCGGGACTATTAGGACTCTAGTGGAAAGGATACCGGAAAGGATCGTTAGGGACGAGGAATGGAAGTATCTGGACCTAAGTTGATGTAACTGAGAAGATGACTTGCATTGGGCTAGGTTTTTCCCTGACATGCGCCAGTACTTATGCCAAATGGTTGTGAGAGAGTGTGTTGACTTAACCCCCTGCCATGGTTTGTCCTGAGGGATGAAGGACCCATTACCAACCGGCTGCCCAAGAATACCTTGAATGGGTGAGGGAACCCAAGATATGTTATATGGCTGAGGGTGTGAGCGGACCTACCCAAAGAAGTACGGTGGTATGACTTAAAGCATGTCTACCATAGAGACCAACATACATAGAGTTTAGTTGCATACATACAATATCTGTCTCATACTGCATTGCAACTTTTTATGTTTTGCCACATGTTATTTATGTTGTTATGGATTAACTTGCCTTCTTATGAGTTTCTAAGAATATGATCCAAAACACAAGAGAGCAACTCCAAACTTAGCAAATAGATTCCTAAGAATCATAGATACAACATTAGGAAAGATGCCTAAAAGATCAGAGAGCAATAGAATCAATTCAGACGAAAAAACGAAGCTACTGACTCCTTTGGTCGAGTGCTTGGTAGACTGGCCCAGTTGACCAAGTAGTCGACCAAGTAGTCGACCAAGCAAGTCAGTACGGAATAGTGAAAACTGTTTTGGCCATAACTTCTTCGTTCGAATTCGGATTGATCCGAAATTCGAAGGGGAACTTCCTAAGGTATATTAGGATCATATAGTAAGATAAAAACATCAAGTCATGGTCAAAATATGGGTTCTTGATTTGACCCAAGAAATTAGGGTTTCAACCTTATGGTTCCCATAAAAAGGTTGAGATCACAGAATGAAAGAAAATTAAATAATTGGCCAAAAGCAACAAGAAAATCATAGGAAAACTAATTTAGGTTAACAGAAACATTGCCCATGAGGTTTCCCTCGCATGGGAGGTTACCAAGATTTTCCAGAAAGATGATACAAGGGTTAGGGTTTCAAGAAAATCTTCGGCTAGGGTTTAGATCATGATTATGATCATAGATCTCAAAGAAACGAAGGAGATCACGAAGGGATGGTTGCAAGGATGCAGCATCAACTTCCTGATCTCAATCAAGAACAAGATCAAGAAAAGAAAATTAATAATTCAGAAGAGATACTAACCTTGAATTGTAAGAACTGAGAAGAGAGGCTTCAGATCTTCTGAGGAATCTTCGAAATCACCAGAGAGAGTTTCGGAGAGGTGTTCTCACATTCAAAAATTATTTAGGAGGCTGCCGTAACTAAGAAACTCGAAGTAGGGTTTAAATGGAAGTGAAAAACAATAAAATTACAATTTCTCGGATTTCTAGACTTGGGTTCATGGGCGCTCAAGACCGATAAGCAACCCTTGAGAGGACATGAGAGCTTCCCGTTTACCATAGGTGGATAACCAATAGGGTTGATGAGTCCGTAGTCCGGGACTATTAGGACTCTAGTGGAAAGGATGCCAGAAAGGATCATCGGGTCGAGGAATGGATGTATCTGGACCTAAGTTGATGTAACTGAGTAGATGACTTGCATTGGGCCAGGCTTTTCCCTGACATGCGCCAGTACTTATGCCAAATGGTTGTGAGAGAGTGTGTTGACTTAACCCCCTGCCATAGTTTGTCCTGAGGGATGAAAGACCCATTACCAAACGGCTGCCCAAGAATACCTTAAATGGGTGAGGGAACCCAAGATATCTTATATGGTTGAGGGTGTGAGTGGACCTACCCAAAGAAGTACGGTGGTATGACTTAAAGCATGTCCACCATAGAGACCAGCATACATAGAGTTTAGTTGCATACATACATTATCTGTCTCATATTGCATTGCATCTTTTTATGTTTTGCCACATGTTATTTATGTTGTTATGGATTAACTTGCCTTACTGAGTTTCTAAGAATATGATCCAAAACCAAAGAGAGCAACTCCAAACTTAGCAAATAGACTCCTCACAATCATAGATACAACATTAGGAAGGATGCATAAAAGATCAGAGAGCAAAAGAATCAATTCGGGCGAAAAACGAAGCTACTAACTCCTTTGGTCGAGTGCTTGGTAGACTGGCGCAGTCGACCAAGCAAGTAAGTACGGAATAATGAAAACTGTTTTGGCCATAACTTCTTCGTTCGAAGTCGGATTGATCCGAAATTCGAGGGGAACTTCCTAAGGTATATTAGGATCATATAGTAAGATAAAAACATCAAGTCATGGTCAAAATATGGGTTCTTGATTTGACCCAAGAAATTAGGGTTTCAACTTTATGGTTCCCATAAAAAGGTTGAGATCACATAATGAAAGAAAATTCAATAATTGGCCAAAAGCAACAAAAAAATCATAGGAAAACTAATTTAGGTTAACAGAAACACGGCCCACGAGGTTTCTTTCGCATGGGAGGTTACCAAGATTTTCTAGAAGGATGATACAAGGGTTAGGGTTTCAAGAAAATCTTCGGCTAGGGTTGAGATCATGATGATGATCATAGATCTCAAAGAAACGAAGGAGATCACGAAGGGATGGTTGCAAGGATGCAGCATCAACTTCCTGATCTTAATCAAGAGCAAGATCAAGAAAAGAAAATTAATAATTCAGAAGAGATACTAACCTTGAAGTGTAAGAACGGAGAAGAGAAGCTTCAGATCTACAGAGAAATCTTCGTAATCTCCACAGGGAGTTTCGGAGAGGTGTTCTCACGCTAAAAAACTATTTAGGAGGTTGCTGTAACTAAGAAACTCGAAATAGGGTTTAAATAGAAGTGAAAAACAATAAAATGAAATTAGGATTTCTAGACTTGTGCTCATGGGCACTCAAGACCGGTAACCAACCCGTGAGAGGACATGAAAGCTTCCCGTTTACCATATGTGGATAACCAATAGGGTTGATGAGTCCGTAGTCCGGGACTATTAGGACTCTAGTGGAAAGGATACCGGAAAGGATCGTCAGGGACGAGGAATGGAAGTACTGGACCTAAGTTGATGTAACTGAGTAGATGACTTGCATTGGGCTAGGTTTTTCCCTGACATGCGCCAGTACTTATGCCAAATGGTTGTGAGAGAGTGTGTTGACTTAACCTCCTGCCATGGTTTGTTCTGAGGGATGAAGGACCCATTACAACCCGGCTGCCCAAGAATACCTTAAATGGGTGAGGGAACCCAAGATATCTTATATGGTTGTGGGTGTGAGCGGACCTACCCAAAGAAGTACGGTGGTATGACTTAAAGCATGTCTACCATAGAGACCAGCATACATAGAGTTTAGTTGCACACATACATTATCTGTCTCATATTGCATTGCATCTTTGTATGTTTTGCCACATGTTATTTATGTTGTTATGGATTAACTTGCCTTACTGAGTTTCTAAGAATATGATCCAAAACCAAAGAGAGCAACTCCAAACTTAGCAAATAGACTCCTAACAATCATAGATACAACATTAGGAAAGATGCATAAAAGATCAGGGAGCAAAAAAATCAATTCGGGCAAAAAACGAAGCTACTGACTCCTTTGGTCGAGTGCTTGGTAGACTGGCCCAGTCAACCAAGCAGTCGACCAAGCAAGTCAGTACGAAATAGTGAAAACTGTTTTGGCCATAACTTCTTTGTTCGAAGTCGGATTGATCTGAAATTCGAAGGGGAACTTCCTAAGGTATATTAGGATCATATAGTAAGATAAAAACATCAAGTCATGGTCAGAATATGGGTTCTTGATTTGACCTAAGAAATTAGGGTTTCAACCATATGGTTCCCATAAAAAGGTTGAGATCACAGAATGAAAGAAAATTAAATATTTGGCCAAAAGCAACAAGAAAATCATAGGAAAACTAATTTAGGTTAACAGAAACATTGCCCACAAGGTTTCCCTTGCATGGGAGGTTAGCAAGATTTTCCAGAAGGATGATACAAGGGTTAGGGTTTCAAGAAAATCTTCGGCTAGGGTAGAGATCATGATGATGATCATAGATCTCAAAGAAACGAAGGAGATCACGAAGGGATGGTTGCAAGGATGCAGCATAAACTTCTTGATCTCAATCAAGAACAAGATCAAGAAAAGAAAATTAATAATTCAGAAGAGATACTAACCTTGAATTGTAAGAACCGAGAAGAGAGGCTTCAGATCTGCAGAGGAATCTTGAAATCACCAGAGAGAGTTTCGGAGAGGTGTTCTCACGTTCAAAAAGTGTTTAGGAGGCTGCCGTAACTGAGAAACTCGAAGTAGGGTTTAAATAGAAGTGAAAAAGAATAAAATTTCAATTTCTCAGATTTCTAGACATGGGCTCATGGGCGCTCAAGACCGGTAACCAACCCGTGAGAAGACATGAGAGCTTCCCGTTTACCATATTTGGATAACCAATAGGGTTGATGAGTCCGTAGTCCGGGACTATTAGGACTCTAGTGGAAAGGATACCGGAAAGGATCGTCAGGGACGAGGAATGGAAGTATTTGGACCTAAGTTGATGTAACTGAGTAGATGACTTGCATTGGGCTAGGTTTTTCCCTGACATGCGCCAGTACTTATGCCAAATGGTTGTGAGAGAGTGTGTTGACTTAACCTCCTGCCATGGTTTGTTCTGAGGGATGAAGGACCCATTACCAACCGCCTGCCCAAGAATACCTGAAATGGGTGAGGGAACCCAAGATATCTTATATGGTTGAGGGTGTGAGCGGACCTACCCAATGATGTACGGTGGTATGACTTAGAGCATGTCTACCATAGAAACCAGCATACATAGAGTTTAGTTGCATACATACATTATCTGTCTCATATTGCATTGCATCATTTTATGTTATGCCACATCTTATTTATGTTGTTATGGATTAACTTGCCTTACTGAGTTTCTAAGAATATGATCCAAAACCAAAGAGAGAAACTCCAAACTTAGCAAATAGACTCCTAACAATCATAGATACAACATTAGGAAAGATGCCTAAAAGATCATAGAGCAAAAGAATCAATTCGGGCGAAAACGAAGCTACTGACTCCTTTGGTCGAGTGCTTGGTAGACTGGCCCAGTTGACAAGGCAGTCGACCAAGCAAGTCAGTACGGAATAGTGAAAACTGTTTTGGCCATAACTTCTTTGTTCGAAGTCGGATTGATCCGAAATTCGAAGGGGAACTTCCTAAGGTATATTAGGATCATATAGTAAGATAAAAACTTCAAGTCATGGTAAAAATATGGGTTCTTGATTTGACCCAAGAAACTAGGGTTTCAACTTTATGGTTCCCATAAAAAGGTTGAGATCACAGAATGAAAGAAAATTAAATAATTGGCCAAAAGCAACAAGAAAATAATAGGAAAACTAATTTAGGTTAATAGAAACTCTGCCCACGAGGTTTCCCTCGCATGGGAGGTTACCAAGATTTTCCAGAAGGATGATACAAGGGTTAGGGTTTCAAGAAAATCTTCGGCTAGGGTTGAGATCATGATGATGATCATAGATCTCAAAGAAACAAAGGAGATCACAAAGGGATGGTTGCAAGGTGGCAGTATCAACTTCCTGATCTCAATCAAGAGCAAGATCAAGAAAAGAAAATTAATAATTCAGAAGAGATACTAACCGTGAATTGTAAGAACAGAGAAGAGAAGCTTCATTTCTGCAGAGGAATCTTCGAAATCACCAGAGAGAGTTTCAGAGAGGTATTCTCACGTTCAAAAAGTATTTAGGAGGCTGTCTTAACTGAGAAACTCGAAGTAGGGTTTAAATAGAAGTGAAAAACAATAAAATTACAATTTTTCGGATTTTTAGACTTGGGCTCATGGGCGCTCAAGACCGGTAACCAACCCGTGAGAGGACATGAGAGCTTCCCGTTTACCATATGTGGATAACCAATAGGGTTGATGAGTCTGTAGTCCGGGACTATTAGGACTCTAGTGGAAAGGATACCGGAAAGGATCGTCAGGGACGAGGAGTAGAAGTATTTGGACCTAAGTTGATGTAACTGAGTAGATGACTTGCATTGGGCTAGGCTTTTGCTTGACATGCGCCAGTACTTATGCCAAATGGTTGTGAGAGAGTGTGTTGATTTAACCCCCTGCCATGGTTTTTCCTGAGGGATGAAGGACCCATTACCAACCGCCTGCCCAAGAATACGTTAAATGGGTGAGGGAACCCAAGATATCTTATATGGTTGAGGGTGTGAGCGGACCTTCCCAAAGAAGTACGGTGGTATGACTTAAAGCATTTCTACCATAGAGACCAGCATACATAGAGTTTAGTTGCATACATACATTATCTGTCTCATATTGCATTGCATCTTTTTATGTTTTGCCACATGTTATTTATGTTGTTATGGATTAACTTGCCTTACTGAGTTTCTAAGAATATGATCCAAAACCAAAGAGAGCAACTCCAAACTTAGCAAATACACTCCTAACAATCATAGATACAACATTAGGAAAGATGCATAAAAGATCAGAGAGCAAAAGAATCAATTCGGGTGAAAAACGAAGCTACTGACTCCTTTGGTCGAGTGCTTGGTAGACTGGCCCAGTCAACCAAGCAGTCGACCAAGCAAGTCAGTACGGAATAGTGAAAACTGTTTTGGCCATAACTTCTTCGTTCGAAGTCGGATTGTTCTGAAATTCGAAGGGGAACTTCCTAAGGTATATTAGGATCATATAGTAAGATAAAAACATCAAGTCATGGTCAGAATATGGGTTCTTGATTTGACCCAAGAAATTAGGGTTTCAACCTTATGGTTCCCATAAAAAGGTTGAGATCACAGAATGAAAGAAAATTAAATAATTGGCCAAAAGCAACAAGAAAATCATAGGAAAACTAATATAGGTTAACAGAAACATTGCCCATGAGGTTTCCCTCGCATGGGAGGTTACCAAGATTTTCCAGAAAGAAGATACAAGGGTTAGGGTTTCAAGAAAATCTTCGGCTAGGGTTGAGATCATGATGATGATCATAGATCTCAAAGAAACAAAGGAGATCACAAAGGGATGGTTGCAAGGTGGCAGTATCAACTTCCTGATCTCAATCAAGAGCAAGATCAAGAAAAGAAAATTAATAATTCAGAAGAGATACTAACCGTGAATTGTAAGAACAGAGAAGAGAAGCTTCATTTCTGCAGAGGAATCTTCGAAATCACCAGAAAGAGTTTCAGAGAGGTATTCTCACGTTCAAAAAGTATTTAGGAGGCTGTCTTAACTGAGAAACTCGAAGTAGGGTTTAAATAGAAGTGAAAAACAATAAAATTACAATTTTTCGGATTTTTAGACTTGGGCTCATGGGCGCTCAAGACCGGTAACCAACCCGTGAGAGGACATGAGAGCTTCCCGTTTACCATATGTGGATAACCAATAGGGTTGATGAGTCTGTAGTCCGGGACTATTAGGACTCTAGTGGAAAGGATACCGGAAAGGATCGTCAGGGACGAGGAGTAGAAGTATCTGGACCTAAGTTGATGTAACTGAGTAGATGACTTGCATTGGGCTAGGCTTTTGCTTGACATGCGCCAGTACTTATGCCAAATGGTTGTGAGAGAGTGTGTTGATTTAACCCCCTGCCATGGTTTTTCCTGAGGGATGAAGGACCCATTACCAACTGCCTGCCCAAGAATACGTTAAATGGGTGAGGGAACCCAAGATATCTTATATGGTTGAGGGTGTGAGCGGACCTTCCCAAAGAAGTACGGTGGTATGACTTAAAGCATTTCTACCATAGAGACCAGCATACATAGAGTTTAGTTGCATACATACATTATCTGTCTCATATTGCATTGCATCTTTTTATGTTTTGCCACATGTTATTTATGTTGTTATGGATTAACTTGCCTTACTGAGTTTCTAAGAATATGATCCAAAACCAAAGAGAGCAACTCCAAACTTAGCAAATACACTCCTAACAATCATAGATACAACATTAGGAAAGATGCATAAAAGATCAGAGAGCAAAAGAATCAATTCGGGCGAAAAACGAAGCTACTGACTCCTTTGGTCGAGTGCTTGGTAGACTGGCCCAGTCAACCAAGCAGTCGACCAAGCAAGTCAGTACGAAATAGTGAAAACTGTTTTGGCCATAACTTCTTCGTTCGAAGTCGGATTGTTCTGAAATTCGAAGGGGAACTTCCTAAGGTATATTAGGATCATATAGTAAGATAAAAACATCAAGTCATGGTCAGAATATGGGTTCTTGATTTGACCCAAGAAATTAGGGTTTCAACCTTATGGTTCCCATAAAAAGGTTGAGATCACAGAATGAAAGAAAATTAAATAATTGGCCAAAAGCAACAAGAAAATCATAGGAAAACTAATATAGGTTAACAGAAACATTGCCCATGAGGTTTCCCTCGCATGGGAGGTTACCAAGATTTTCCAGAAAGAAGATACAAGGGTTAGGGTTTCAAGAAAATCTTCGGCTAGGGTTGAGATCATGATGATGATCATAGATCTCAAAGAAACGAAGGAGATCACGAAGGGATGGTTGCATGGGTGCAGCATCAACTTCCTGATTTCAATCAAGAACAAGATCAAGAAAAGAAAATTAATAATTCAGAAGAGATACTAACCTTGAATTGTATGAACCGAGAAGAGAGGCTTCAGATCTCTGAGAGGAATCTTCGAAATCACCAGAGAGAGTTTCGGAGAGGTGTTCTCACGTTCAAAAAGTGTTTAGGAGGCTGTCGTAACTAAGAAACTCGAAGTAAGGTTTAAATAGAAGTGAAAAACAATAAAATTACAATTTCTCAGATTTCTAGACTTGGGCTCATGGGCGCTCAAGACCGGTAACCAACCCGTGGGAGGACATTAGAGCTTCCCGTTTACCATATGTGGATAACCAATAGGGTTGATGAGTCCGTAGTCCGGGACTATTAGGACTCTAGTGGAAAGGATCGTCAGGGTCTAGGAATGGAAGTATCTGGACCTAAGTTGATGTAACTGAGTAGATGACTTGCATTGGGCTAGGCTTTTCCCTGACATGCGCCAGTACTTAAGCCAAATGGTTGTGAGAGAGTGTGTTGACTTAACCCTCTGCCATGGTTTGTCCAGAGGGATGAAGGACCCATTACCAACCGGCTGCCCAAGAATACCTTAAATGGGTGAGGGAACCCAAGATATCTTATATGGTTGAGGGTGTGAGCGGACCTACCCAAAGAAGTACGGTGGTATGACTTAAAGCATGTCTACCATAGAGACCATCATAAATAGAGTTTAGTTGCATACATACATTATCTGTCTCATATTGCATTGCATCTTTTTATGTTATGCCACATCTTATTTATTTTGTTATGGATTAACTTGGCTTACTGAGTTTCTAAGAATATGATCCAAAACCAAAGAGAGCAACTCCAAACTTAGCAAATAGACTCCTAACAATCATAGATTTAACATTAGGAAATATGCCTAAAAGATCAGAGAGCAAAAGAATCAATTCGGGCGAAAAACGAAGCTACTGACTCCTTTGGTCTAGTGCTTGGTAGACTGGCGCAGTCGACCAAGCAGTCGACCAAGCAAGTTAGTACGGAATAGTTAAAACTGTTTTGGCCATAACTTCTTCGTTCGAAGTCGGATTGATACGAAATTCGAAGGGGAACTTCCTAAGGTACATTAGGATCATATAGTAAGATAAAAAATTCAAGTCATGTTCAAAATATGGTTTCTTGATATGACCCAAGAAATTAGGGTTTCAACTTTATGGTTCCCATAAAAAGGTTGAGATCACAGAATGAAAGAAAATTAAATAATTGGCCGAAAGCAACAAGAAAATCATAGGAAAACAAATTTAGGTTAACAGAAACACTGCCCACGAGGTTTCCCTCGCATGGGAGGTTACCAAGATTTTCCAGAAGGATGATACAATGGTTAGGGTTTGAAGAAAATCTTCGGCTAGGGTTGAGATCATGATGATGGTCATAGATCTCAAAGAAACGAAGGAGATCACGAAGGGATGGTTGCAAGGATGCAGCATCAACTTCCTGATCTCAATCAAGAACAAGATCAAGAAAAGAAAATTAATAATTCAGAAGAGATACTAACCTTGAATTGTATGAACCGAGAAGAGAGGCTTTAGATGTGCAGAGGAATCTTCAAAATCACCAGAGAGAGTTTCGGAGAGGTGTTCTCACGTTCAAAAAGTGTTTAGGAGGCTGTCGTAACTAAGAAACTCGAAGTAGGGTTTAAATAGAAGTGAAAAACAATAAAATTACAATTTCTCAGATTTTTAGACTTGGGCTCATGGGCACTCAAGACTGGTAACCAACCCGTGAGAGGACATGAGAGCTTCCCGTTTACCATATGTGGATAACCAATATGGTTGATGAGTCCGTAGTCCGGGACTATTAGGACTCTAGTGGAAAGGATACCGGAAAGGATCGTCAGGGAAGAGGAATGGAAGTATCTGGACCTGAGTTGATGTAACTGAGTAGATGACTTGCATTGGGCTAGGCTTTTCCCTGACATGCGCCAGTACTTATGCCAAATGGTTGTGAGAGAGTGTATTGACTTAACCCCCTGCCATGGTTTGTCCTGAGGGATGAAGGACCCATTACCAACCGGCTGCCCAAGAATACCTTAAATGGGTGAGGGAACCCAAGATATCTTATATGGTTGAGGGTGTGAGCGGACCTACCCAAAGAAGTACGGTGGTATGACTCAAAGCATGTCTACCATAGAGACCAGCATACATAGAGTTTAGTTGCATACATACATTATCTGTCTCATATTGCATTGCATATTTTTATGTTTTGCCACATGTTATTTATGTTGTGATGGATTAACTTGCCTTACTGATTTTCTAAGAATATGATCCAAAACCAAAGAGAGAAACTACAAGCTTAGCAAGTAGACTCCTAACAATCATAGATACAGCATTAGGAAAGATGCTTAAAAGATCAGAGAGCAAACGAATCAATTCGAGCGAAAAATGAAGCTACTGACTCGTTTGGTCGAGTGCTTGGTAGATCGGCCCAGTCGACCAAGCAATTCAGCTAATGTTGGGGTAAACCAGAAATGTTTGGGTAGAGCCGGATCTATGTGTTGGCTAGGCAAGCGTCCTGTAGTAAGAGGAGTAGTTATGAACCCCGTAGACCATCCCCATGGGGGTGGTGAAGGGAGGGCCCCAATTGGTAGAAAAAAACCCACAACCCCTTGGTGTTATCCTGCGCTTGGAAGAAGAAGTCGAAAAAGGAAAGAGAGCAACTCCAAACTTAGCAAGAATATGATCCTAAACCAAAGAGAGCAACTCCAAACTTAGCAAATAGACTCCTAACAATCATAGATTTAACATTAGGAAAGATGCCTAAAAGATCAGAGATCAAACGAATCAATTCGGGCGAAAAACGAAGCTACTGACTCCTTAGGTCGAGTGCTTGGTAGACTGGCCCAGTCGACCAAGCAAGTCAGTACGGAAT
The DNA here is from genome assembly GCF_041222555.1 of Hakea prostrata. Lineage (NCBI taxonomy): Eukaryota > Viridiplantae > Streptophyta > Magnoliopsida > Proteales > Proteaceae > Hakea > Hakea prostrata. The sequence goes on along the minus strand of NC_142604.1, from coordinate 41,698,923 downwards.
AGTGAAAACTATTTTGGCCATAACTTCTTCGTTTGAAGTCGGATTGATCCGAAATTCGAAGGGGAACTTCCTAGGATGTATTAGAATCATATGGGAAGATAAAATCATCAAGTCATGGTCAAAATAAGGGTTCTTGATCTAACCCAAGAAATTAGGGTTTCAACCTTATGGTTCCCATAAAAAGGTTGAGATCACATAATAAAAAAAAATTTAATAATTGGCCAAAAGCAATAAGAAATTCATAGGAAAGCTAATTTAGGTTAACATAAACATTGCCCATTAGGTTTCCCTCGCATGGGAGGTTAACAAGAGTTTCCAGAGGATCATACTAGGGTTAGGGTTTCAAGAAAATCTTCGGCTAGGTTTTAGATCAGGATGACGATCATAGATCTCAAAGAAACGAAGGAGATCACGAAGGGATGGTTGCAAGGATGCTTCATCAACTTCCTGATCTCAATCAAGAACAAGATCAAGAAAATAAAATTTAATAATTCAAAAGAGATACTAACCTTGAATTGTCAGAACAGAGAAGAGAGGCTTCAGATCTGCAGAGGAATCTTCGAAATCACCAGAGAGAGTTTCGGAGAGGTCTTCTCACGTTCAAAAAGTGTTTAGGAGGCTGCCGTAACTAAGAAACTCGAAGTAGGGTTTAAATAGAAGTGAAAAACCCTAAAAATTTCAAATTCTCGGATTTGGCAAACCCTTTGGTCGAGTGCTTGGTCGAGTGGTCCAGTAGACCAATTAGTCGACCAAGTAGAACAGCAAGTTGAAACAGGGATTCGGAGGGCTATACAGGGTCAAATTGAGTGAGGTTTTCTTTTACAAGTCAATCAAGAAGTCTAGTTTCCAGAAATACTTTCAGATAAAGAATTGGAGTTCATTAGGCCTACCAACTAAGCTCATCTTCTTTGATGCGCAAGCAGGATTTGACAGACATAGTTCAGCAACTTCGGACTGGGATTTGAAAGGTTATATGGGGTCAAATTGAGTGGGGTTTTCTCCTGGAAGTCCATTACGAAGTCTAGTTTCGGGAAATATATTCTGATTGAGCACAGAAGTTCATTAGGTATTTCAACTAATTCATCCCTCTTCGGTGCGCAGATTCAGAACAAAACTGATGGCTCTCATGGAAAGGCTAGGGGTAATCAAGATTCACCCTAGGTAAAGAGAAACAAAGAATGCACAATCTGAAAAGGTGTTGGGAAGTTTCCAACAGATAAAAGAACATTAGGGTCTCAGATATGGTTACCTCTCATAAGAGTTGGTTACCTCCCATGAGAGTTACCCATAATAAACTCTCACAAAAAAACAACCCAAGATAGATAAAGGAACATCTCATTAATATTTCAAAATCAAGAATGGAAATAGGAAGGGTGTACCAATGAGAGAAAAGAATGTAAATAAATTCAAAGGAAAGAAATCCTAATATCCCATGGGAAGACTAGGGAGAATAAAGATTCACCCTGGGGAATAAAGATAAAGAAATCATAATAAAGAAAGTCTTGGGGAGGATCCAACGAATTAATAGAAAATAGAAGGGTTGCAATTTGGTCCAAGGAAAACCAGGATCAACTCCTCAATCATAAGGACACAAGGGAAGGTCATGGTAATAGTATCAGACCTTCCCCACAATCATAAAGATAGGTAGAAAATTCAGGGAAAGTATCATCAAGATTGTTGGTGGGATGAAATTCAAGAATCATCGCCATATGGCTTCAAGAACATAGAGTGAATTGGGGGGGAATTTCACTCTGGGGTTAAAAGAATTAGAGAAGAGGTCATTACAGCGAGTGTAATACCCTTCTCATAATCAGAATATCGGGAAGTAGAGAAGAAAGAATGAATTAAAGAAGAAACGAATTGAATACTAACCTTTTAGAAGAGAGACCGATGAAGAAATCTGAACAGATGTTTGAGGGTCTTTCTTGGCTTCGAAGGAGAGGATCTAGGGCTCTTCCCACATTCTCCAAAGGTTTAGAACAGATTGGGATTGAAAAACATGAAGTTCCCCCCTCTTTAAATAGCACACAGAGTCCAAGAATTACTATGATTTCACCAAACTGACCAAACTGACCTTGTTGATTGATTTGTTGCCAAAGAGGAAGTTCTAAGGTCCTTTCCACGTTCTCTAGAGAGTTAGAAACCTAGTGGGATTGTTTACCACGAATTTAAAAGAAATAAAGCTTTTAAAAACCTTAAAAACAGAAAATTACCAAAATGCCACTGCCTGGACAACTTGTTCAAAAATAGGGATTTAATGGGCCTAACTTCAATATTTTTGGATGGGCTTCATTCAACGCATCATACTACTTACCTAGCATGGAGGGATGTCTTCAAACCAGGTCCATCAACCAAGTTCTTCTTTACTAGTGAGTAGTTCAACACCAAATCAATTAGTTTCCATAAGGAAACACCATCATCAATATCCATGGGTTTTGGGTCAAACACCATATCTTCTACTGAGATGGCCCACAAAGACATCATCCCTCATTTTGGGACATTGGATCAACCCTAAGAGAAAGGTCTGACATGGCTTCCTAAGATTTTCAAAGATAGTAAAACTGAAATCACGGTCAAACTTCAAAGTCAACATTAAACAAAACTGAAATCACAGTCCAACTTTAAAGTCAATATTTAAACTAACCCTTCTTTACCCAAAACAGATAGGGTGACCTGGCTAGGTTTGGGCTGGATTTCACATTCTCCCCCTCTTAAAATAATTCCGTCCTCAAAATTGGGAGAGAACTTGGTTTCAAAAAGGCAGGGGTACTTTCCTATTATCTTGGCTTCCTTCTCCCAAAGTCCATGGAAAACAAATAACAATAAGTCTTTTGTAATAAAACAAGGAGTAAATCTGACATGCTTTGAAATCAAATCGAAAGTATGATCATGGCTTCATGAAGATTTCACAAGGATCATGGCGAAGATTAATATGAAGATCATAAAACTTTAAAAATGAAAGGAGATTGTAGAAGAGATGGTTGCAAGGATCAATATGTTGCAAGGATGCAACATCTACTTCATAATCTCAATCTCAAAGAATAAATCATAGCAAGAGTAGATCAATACAACACAAGAGAGATTACAATTCTTTGATTGAAGAATAGGAGATGAAAAGCTTGAAGTCTTGAAAGAATTAGAAGGAATAACAAATCATGAAGATCATACTTGATTTCTCTTTGAAATCATCATGTGGAGAATTCACAAGGTTATAGAGTGTATGGAGATCCACTCTAGAATAGCAGGGATAGAAGGATCAGTCATGGGAATGATTTAAGATCATCCTCCTATCAAGGGAATGTAAGGCACAAGAAGAAATCATGGAGAGAATAGATCAGCTTTGGGGTAAACTTCTACCAAACAAAACTAGGCAATTCATACAGCAGAGAATAAATCAAACGATGCATATGGTATATATGCATTAGGTTCAACAGCAAGGTTACGGAATAGGTGGGATCTCACACAGAGATTCGATACAATGGAGTGGATGTATCTTTTCACTGAGGATCTTCCGGTCTATCCGGATTTAGTGAGGTTGTTCTACAGCAACCTTACATCAGTCGAGGAGGGTCGGAGACGAGGTCCATTCGAGTTGATCCTAGAGAGTCGAGTTCAAGAGACACGGATTCGATTTTCTACTAGTACACTGGCAGAGATCTTCAAGGTACCACACTATCCTCACGAGTGTGTATGGATACCGACTGGGGCAGAGATAGATGCTTTTCTACTACCACATGGGCTGCATGAGGTTTGCATCACACTTTGGAGAGATGATATATGTTATACACCACGGACTAGTGCACAGATGACAGATTCAGCTAGAATCATCGGTCGCATTGTGGGTCGCAACATCATCCCAAAGGCAGAGCATCACGAGAGAGTATCAGTGATGGATGCTCTACTGATTTACCGCATATACCAGGGTTTCGAGATTGATCTTTCCTTCATCATCCAGAATGTCATGCTAGAGGTCGTGACGTCACCAGGCGTAAGGAACCTTTGCTTCAGTCGTCTACTCACACTTATCTTCAGGCATTTCGGCTTGAGGCTGGAGGATACACTGATGCAGAGACGATTGCTTGGCTATGCCATCGAGACCAGGACTATTCGGCAGATGCATATTACTCAGACCGAGAGGTCAGATGATGAGGATTGTCCCAAGACTGATGAGGATGATGGTGATCATGATGCGGGTCCAGATACAGATGACCAAGCAGGAGATGACATTGAGATGCGTGAGGCAGATCAAGGTCATCAGGATATTCCCACATCATCACACTATGAGATCGGAGGCCCTTCACTAATAGTTCCAGAGACTGCAGAGCTGTGTGCACAGATGCGCTCTATGACTTCCATGTTAGGGAGGATGGAGGCGAGACAGGAGAGGATGGAGTTACAGTTGACTCAGGTTGTAGAGGATGTTAGAGTACTGAGAGAGCAGAGACAATAGCCTAGATAGATTGTACTAGGATTTCCTTTTATGTTTCTCAAATGTAACTTGTTGTAGAACTTTCCTATAATTAATGAAGTTCACTTTTGTTTCACTATCTTATTGTACGTTATGCATTTTCTTTTGTTGTATTAAGTGATGTTTGTTAAATCAGAATTATTGTGTATTATTCAGAGTATATTATTCTTCACTTTTAAGTTTCTAATTCAAGTGTTCTATTATTCACTTCTAAGAATAATTGAGTCAATTTTGGATTTATGACTCAGGAATGTTCTATCATTGTTTCTGTAGTTAGGATTTCACTTGGAACTGTGGGCTCTGATACTACTCTGTCACATCCACCCAGCCGGTACCCTATCTGGCATATCCGAGTGTGTGATCCACAGTCCACAAGATCCAGTAATTAGTGAAATCATCCTCCCACATTCACAACAATATAATCAAGAACAAGACTAAATCAATGTTAACAGTATTATTCAAATGAATCAAGGATAAGTAACGAGACAATCACCAGAGTGCGGAAAAGATACCAATAGATATATAAATCAAAAGTAGAGTGAGGCGGAATCTCACTCCACGAGTACAACGGAATGTCGTTCGAAAATCAAATGGGATTACAACTGATTCTAAAGACAAGAAAGAAAGATATAATCTAACTAAACTAGAGTCTTTTCTACTTTATAAAGGATGTCCTCATAAACATAAACTTCATCGATTATGCTCAGACGCTCCCACTCCACAGTAGGGCTAATCCTGGTAACAAGAGAGACCACTCGAGGGATCCTCACAGTAATCTTCGTAATCGCCAACACTTTGCGTATGGTATGCTTCTTCATCTTGCGCTTCCTCATATTGCGCTTCATAGCCATCAAAACCTGTAGAATAGTCTAACAAAAGATATTGTACAAAAAGGAGTGAGTTTCAAAAGAAACTCAGCAAGGCAAGTTATTACATAATAGCATAAATAACATAGTATCACAACAAAACATAAAGTGATATGATATGAGACAACAATGCATGTATGAGTCTAACTCTATGTATGTTGGTCTCTATAGGCAGACATGCTTTAAGTCATAGCACCATACTTCTTTGGGTAGGTCTCATCTCAGAACGCCGGTTGGCAAAGGGTCCTTCATCCATCTTGGACAATCCATGGTTAGGGGTTAAGTCACCTCTCTCTCACATCACCGTTTGGTCTAAGTATTGGCGCATGTCAAGGTAAAGCCTAGCCCAATGCAAGTCTTCTACTTAGTCATATCAACTCAGATCCAGATACGTCCATTCCTCGCCCCTGGCGATCCTTTCCGGTATCCTTCACACTAGAGTCAGCGTATCCTATGGCTACAACCAACTCGGACTACGGACTCATCAACCCTATAGGTCATCCACATATAGTAAACGGGAAGCTCTCATGTCCTCTCACGGGTTGGTTACCGGTCTTGAACGCCCATGAGCCCAAGTCTTTCCATATGCAACTCTACCCACAAATGGTCCCCACAATGTGATTCATGTCACCTCACGGATATAACTCACCGGTCTTGAGCACCCATGAATCCCCATTGCTACCACGGGTCGTTCGGTCTCAATACCCTTCCGAATAGGGTCTAATATAACAAGGGTATAACCTAGCCAAACACTGCTAGACAAGTCCTAGGTATGAAAACCAATAATCCGGGAAGGTGTCAAAGGGCAACATTGGAAATATCCCATACTACTCCCAATGAGGTCCAAGGATAGAAATGTCAAAAGGACATTCCCCAATCCCAAATCACACCTAAGCAATCACAATCATAATTCAGTCATATCATCCACGACAGATATCTCATCATATGAAAGAGTATAATAAGACAAGATCAAATAAATAAGAAAACATACATGAGTAAGTATTCATACAATATCAAGTACATAAAGTAAATAAGGAAATAAAATCCTAATGTACTTGCAGCATTCATATCATAATAGAAACTAACATAACAGTAGCAAATCTAAGTAGTTCCCAATTTAGAAACTAAATCTATGCAAATTTATGTTAATATGGTAACAACTTTCCTTACCTTAAATAGATTCGAAGGTATTCCGGACGAACAAGAGGATGAATCCAAAGTTAGCAAATAAACCCTAGAATAGCATCACACAATCATTAGGAAGTAGTCCTAAAAGAATAAGCATGAATCGAATCGAATCGGACGAAGAAAACAGATTCTGTTCTTGTGGGTTGAGTGCTCCAGTCCACCCAGGCAATCTGCCCAAGAGCAAATCCGGAAATAAAAAGAGAATCTTGATCCGAAACCTATGCTACACAAACCGGAATGCGACGAAACTTGGAGGGATTGTCTAACACAGTAGTCTAAGACTAAAAAGCATAATTTAGACATCAAACCACCATTAAAACATTACTTACTAAATTAGAATCATAGTTTCTATTTTGGTAAAAATCATAGTTTTCATTGGAAACATGCTATGAATGAAAGAGATGAACTAGAGATGATTATATCTCATTCTAGTACAAGAACACAGTAGATCAGAGGTATGAATAATCATAGAAAAGCATCTATAATGATAGAATGAATCAAAATAGGAATATTATCATAGTTTAAGAAGAAATCATAAGAATCATGTCAAGAATGAATGAGATGATCATAATACAAGAGAATGAAAAGAGATTGTAAAGATATGACTACAAGGTTGCAGCATCTTCATCATAATCTCAGTTCAAAGATGAGAGTGGTCATGGAAAGAATAAATCATTAACATAAAAGATAGATTACTAACCTTTAATTGAAGAACAAGAGAGAGAGTTTGCAAGATTGCAAGATTGCAAGATTAGGTCTTCTTCTTCACTCTTGGAGGCTTGGAGATGGTTTCCCTTCATTCTCTAAGTGTTATGGAGGCTAGGGATACTAAAATCATGAAGTCATGGGGTATATATAGCAAGATACTCAAAACAGAAGATTCTGTTCGAGTTCAGCATCTCTAGGTCGATTGGCTGGGTAGCATGGCCCAGTTGACCCAGGCTGACAACAAAGCCAAAGACAGGGATTTGAGGGTCTTCCACTACTCGGAATCAAACGAAACTTTACACACATTCTATAACATACCTAGCATGGAAAAATGGCTTTAAATCATAGCCCACCAAGCTCTAAGGTCATCAACTAATCTTCTATTCATCAAGGTGCAGTCTCTTCTCTATATCCAACACTGTCTTCAAGTATGGGGCATCATCTTCAATCTCCATAGGTTCGGAGTCGAACACTATATCTTCTACCAATATGGCCCATAGTTGACTTTCACTTCTACTTTGGGTCTTCGGACCTACAATCAAAGAGTATCCGAGTTAAGGTTAGGGCCAGGTTTCACACCTTGGGCAGCTTGGTCCAATTGATCCAACGAACAGTAACGCAGCAGAAATCAAAATTTTGATCCAAAATTCATCTTCCAGGATTCAAAACACTCCAAAAATTCAAAGGAATATTAAGAACAATAATCTAAGACTAACTAGCATAGATTAGACACCAACAATGATCAAAAACATGACTTTCTAATTTAAAAACATGACTTTCTAAATTGATCAAAATCAAGGTTTTCTAGTATATAGTCCATAGATTCAATGGAGAAGCTAGAGAGAATAAGGATTCACTCTAGATGAATATCCGTGGTAGATCAGAATAAGAACTAACATGAAATAGATCTAATCATGCTAGATAAATAAAAACAATAAGATTAATCATACATTCATGAAGATATCATATGATCTCTTCATAGATTCAACTATGTAGATCAAAGAAGTGTTGGAATGAATGGAGATTCATTCTCAACTTCAGAGATTGTGCTTGCAAGGATGCAACACCTTCTTCATAATCACAGTAAGGAGATTAAATCATAGTAAGAATAAATTCAATAGAAGATTAAGATTACTAACCTTCAATGAAGAACAACCGATGAAGAACTTGAGGATTTGCAGGTAGTTCTTCCACAACACCAAGAGAGGCTTTGAGAGAGGTTCTCCACGTTCTCTAGAAGTTTTAGAAACAAAATATGCTAAGAGACACAAAGTCCTATTAAATAGAGCATTAAAACCCTAAACAGAGGATCTTAGCCAGATTCTTCCTCTGTGGTCGATTGGCCCAATCGACCCACCAATCAACCTAGGCTAACAGCAAGCCTAGTCAAAGAAATCAAGGTCCAAACCTCAATATTTTTGAATGGGCTTCTCCCTACTCATCAAACAACTCTTCATGCATAGAGGGGTACCTTCAAACCTTGTCCAAATAGGCCTTAGGTCCATCAACCAAGCTCTTCTTCATCAAGGTGTAGTTTCTTCTCCAACTCTGCCAAAGTTTCCAAGTATGGAACACCATCATCAATATCCATGGGTTCTAGGTCAAACATGATGTCTTCCACTGAGATGGCCCATAGTTGCCTTCTTCCTTCACTTCGAGTCTTCGGACCTACAAAAAACAGTGTTTTCGGGTTAAGGTTAGGGCTGGATTTCACATGAGGGGTGGAGTGAGAAGGTGTTATCTTGGAAGTAGTCTTGACATAGTTGGACTGATGTGCCAGCGTACCTTCCAGAGGCTAGGTCTGAGTCTTGTCATGGAATGGCCCCTGTCCTCCGATTATCTTCTCCATTTGCATGGAAAGACTCTGGTGTGATAATCGTCATCTTTTCTAAATATCATAGATGCTCTTTACAAGAGTCTCTTATCAGGTGGGGTCCCACATAATTTGTTACCTGCACCTACCGTTGGAGCCAAATCACAACCCCTAATCAAGCTACAACGATGTTCCTAACCTTGTCTCTCCAGAGCTTCAAAGAACAAATTGCATTGCTTCTCATCATGGCCTAGTGTGTTACAGTGGTAACAAACTGTAAGCAACCACTCATATCTAACCCAGATTTTATCTTTTTCTCCACTGTCTCTTCTAACTATAAGAAGGACTCTAAATGGTTGTAAAATATTCACTTTCACACAAGCATGGACATATGACACCTTTACACCAAACTGGTGTCCGTCAATGGCCATGATAGTCATGGTTTCACCCACTTTATTAGTAAGCTGGAGCAGCACTTCCTTGTCTATTAGTTCCACCGGAATGCCATGAAGCTGCATCCACAGGTCACAATAGTTGAAAGACCAGTCTTGTTCTCTCCTCCAGTCTTCCAGAACAAGGAGATTACCCAACATCGACCAAGGACCTTCCTATAGGACATTAATTTTATCCATCTGATATTCGAACTAAAATGAGAAGACCCTTTCACGAATAGAGGAAATGGACACTCGCCCTTGAGAGTTCCAAGCAGTTGGAGACCTTCATAAACGGTTTGTTTTATAAAAGGTTGCCCTCCATAATAGATCCAACAAGGGCGTTTGGGAAGCCAAGTTTAAGTTTCTCCTCTTTCCGCTTGTCAATCACCACATCGTCATCAGAGTCCGAGATTTGCTAGAATTAACCTAAGGTCTGGAGGTAAACTGAGAACTAGGAGGAGAGGAAGGATTGGATGAAGAGGCAGTGCTTAGGTTTCTCCATCCTCTGAAGATGCGGAACACAATGAATGAAGAGGGAAACACGCATGATGTGGAACACATTGAGTGAAGTCTTTTAAGAGAAATGAAATAACAACGATGACTCAACTTTCACATTTGCATCTTTCGGCTTCTGCAAACTCGTATATGGTACGTTGGGTGGTGGCAGTGAACGTAGCGCTACCGTCGGCGGTGGAAATGGAATTCAAAACGTCACTTAGATCAGGGTATCTAGTAGGCTCGTTGAATTCATTTATAGCTATCTCTTCCTTGTTACTATTAAATTGCAACCAATGGCAGTTTGGTGGAATGGTTAATAATCCTACATCTCAATGGAGAGATTGTGGGTTCAACCCGTTATATAAAAAGCACCCTTGTACAGAAGAAAAAAAATTACAGGGAGGCTAAGGCCATATTAGAGAACCAGTTCAAAACAAAGGGATTTTTAAAGCATGAGAACCTAAAACTTTTTCTTTTCTTGGTAGTAGAGAAATTAACACTTAATGTTTTATTTACTATATTCACCGAAAAACAGGTTAAGTTGAGAGGCCATGCATGGTTTTGTGGTCTAGGTAGAAGGTAAGGATTGCTTTTTCATTCCATCACATCTCTTGGATCTAGCATTGAGTAAGTAGTTGTACATGATCTAAATCCAAACACAGTCCAAAAAGTTGTCAGTTCCTATCCACCCCATATTAATTACTCAAAAAGAGGCTTCACTAAAAATTCATAAATCCATTTAGATCTTTCTTAGGGGGTATTAATTTGCAATGCAAACCATTAAATCCAAACTAAACCGGCCTGTTATAGTCTGATCTGGCCCAAATCAAATGTTATTGGATTATATTTACGATGAAGGGGCAAAGCCATAATGGTTTGGGCTAGCTTGAGCCAACCTATGTGTGTCCCATTAGCCTGTTAGTTCTACTAAGTAGGGATGCTAATTTGCAACCTGAACCGTTAAAATCAAACCAAACTGGTGTGTTATAGTCCAAACCCACCTAAACCGAATCTTACTAGGCTGGCTGGGGGGGGGGGGCAAAGCACAAACGTTTGGGCTTGTTCGGGTCCATAAGGCTTTTTTTTTTTTTTTTTTTTTTTTTGAGAGGTCTTAATTTTCTACTAAGATATAGTTTTAGAGATACAATTTTCTCTTCAGTAGGATCCAGATTTATGAAACATCCATATCTTCAATTTTGAGCTTCAATTTTCTAATATGTTTCAAATTCAACTTACACAGGCTACCATCAAAATACTTTTTGCTTCAAATGCTTTCTATTTTTTTCTCAAAATTTATTTGTTGAGAGTGAATAATAATTTTTTTAATGGTCTCAAAGCCGTTTCAACCCAAATCCAAACCGTTAGTCAATCCAAATCCAAATCAAAACCAAACTAAAATTGTAATTTTGCAAATAGGCTTTGTTTGGGCTTGGTGTTTTCAACCTGAAGCCATTAAGCCCAAACTAAAATTGCCCTAAACTACACCGTTGACACCCTTAGTACTAACATATAGTTTTGGGGAGGTTTTACTAAATTAGATCTACTCAAAGTGCAAAATTTTGCCATTTTGGTGTTTAGCCTATTTATGCCAATAAACACATTGAGACTTGGGAATTTAAATTATTTCCTATAAATTCTTCCTTGCAAATTCTCCTCCTTAACCACATTTGGCACATTACCTTTTGAGGCCCAAATCATGGGACATAATTGAAAAGATTGTTTGTTGACCTTGAAGAATCCACTATAAAATCTCTTTATAATTTGAATTGTTTCCATAAATTGTTTCATGCATAGCCTCCTCCCCAACCACGTTTGGCATGTTGCTTCTTGAGGCCTAAATCGTTGGGATATAATTGATAGGATTGTCCATTGATCTTGAAGATTCTACTTCAAAATGTCTTTCTTAATTTGAATTATTTTCAGAATTTATTCTATGTAGATTCTCCTCCTAACCACATTTGACATGTTGGCTTTTGAGGCTTGAATTACTGGTACAGTATTGGTAAGACTATCCGTTGACCTTGAAGATTCTTCTATAGAATCGCGAGAAAAATTTCCAAAATGCCAAATATCGTGAGAAATTGAGATAACGGCGATATATTGCAAGAAATCGACCATTTGGCGATATCTCGCCGATCTTTGGGAACATCGATTTTGGTGGGGTTTTTAATTCGGTAGTTGTCGAACCAAACGAATATCGCCAAGTTTCGGCCTAAATTTGCCAAAACTTCCTACCATGGTTCTACTAAGCCCATCATTTATTATTATTTTTTTTTCTATTATTTGGTAAGGATTTAGTTTTCTACTAAGATATAATTTTGGAGATACATTTTTTTATTCAATAGTATCTACATTTTTTAAACATCTATAGGTTCGATTTTGAGCTTAGTTCTTTAATATATTTCAAGTGTGACATACACCCAGTGCCATAAAAATATTGTTTTTCAAATGCTCTCTTTTTTTCTGCTCAAAATCTTTTTTTTTTTAATTTATTTTTATTTTTATACGAAGAAAAAAGTTATATTGCTTAAAAGCAGTTACATAAGTAGGATTGTAGGTTAATATCTTCATAGCCTACATCTGTCACCATAAATGCGATTTTGGTGAAGCATTGTTGGAGCTCTGGGGACGGGAATACATCAAACCTGATTGCTAGTGTTATGTTAGCTATATGTAATAACTTATCTGTTGTTGAGAGTGAATAACAATATTTTGCAAATGAACTTGATACGGAGAAATTATGATCAAACCGGGTTCATACCTGGTCCGACCCTCGACCCCGGTCAAGACGGAGGGAATCGACTCGCTCCCGAGCGAACCGGATCCGGAAGATGGCTTGCTGAAGAAGAAAGCTTATTCGGCTACAAGCGTGCCCTAATCCTACTTATGGATTAGGGTAATTACCCTAATGATGGCAGACTCGAATTGACGGCTGCGGATAATCATTATCGAAGGGATAATCATCACATAACCTAAAGGTTATCTCAAGAGTCCTCTACTAGTCCAAACTAGTAGAAGTCTATTGCTCAACGGATCTAACTATTAAGATCCAACGACTACCCGAAGAAGGCTCAAGTGCATCCAACGAAGGAGATTTGAGGTACACTCTATATAAACCTCACTACCATACGAGGTGAGGGGATCGAAAACACACAATCTGAGACTCAGGTTCAGATACATTCTGATAGACTTAAACTATCAGCGTTCTGCTATCTAGATCACCTTTCCCAATTCTTCGTTCTTTAGCTCTGTGCTTCTAGCAGAGCCATTTGTGATTAAGTTCAACAACTGACTTAGCCTTCGGAGGTTGACTCCCGACCCCAGCGGTCGGGCCACATCTGACGCTTTTTTTTTGCAGGTCATCACGAGGAGATCTAAGGGCTGAGCAGATTTTGGACGCATCATTTGGCACCGTCTGTGGGAAAAGACTTGAAAAGCCATGGTGACTAGATCAGCAGCCGCAGCAGCCTGCACAATGCAATTCCGGTGTTCGGGATCCCCTGGAGCGAATAATCCGAGATATTCCCCAGGGAAGCCAAAATCCTATCGAGGTAGATGGTGGCCGGGAAGGACGTAATCCTCCTTGAATCAGGAAAGGACGCCCACAGGAGAAACTCCATTCAGGTTGGCATATGAATCCGAAGCATTGGCACCAGTGGAGATAATGGCGGGGACATTACGGGATCGTGAGTTCGAGGAAAAAGCAAATGAACAAGGACTTCTTGATAGTCTTGATTTGTTGGACGAAGTTCAGGCAAAAGCAATAGCACGAACTCAACATTATCAAAGAAGGATAGCGTCTCATTATAATACTCGAGTGAAGAATCGTCGGTACTTAGCCGGAGATTTGGTGTTGAGAAACACCCTAGCTTCCGACCCACGTCACCAAAGAAAATTGGACCCTTCCTGGGAAGCACCTTATATGGTTGTGAAACCGGTCGGTTCGAGGAGCTTACGAGGCTGAAGAACATCAACGCCCGAGAAGAGTTGGATCGTTCGTGGAATGCTAGGCATCTCAAAAAGTTTTATCCTTGATGATGATTTCAATTTTGTTCGCGATGTAATCATTTTCAACTCAATCAATGCAATTTTTGGCTTTCAACAAACTATCTTTTGATTGGGGGGGCATCATACACCACATTCAAGAACAAGATCCAACTATAAGGCATCGGATGAAAATTCGTGTGGGTCCTTCAAGACTTATTGTATTTCTCTCCGGGAAATCCTTAAGTAAAGGCATCGGTTTAAAACCCGAGTGAGTTCCTTCTCAGACTTATTGTATTTCTCCGGAAATCCTTAAGTAAAGGCATTGGTTTAAAACCCGAGTGAGTTCCTTCTCAGACTTATTGTATTTCTCCGGAAATCCTTAAGTAAAGGCATCGGTTTAAAACCCGAGTGAGTTCCTTCTCAGATTTATTGTATTTCTCCGGAAATCCTTAAGTAAAGGCATCGGTTTAAAACCCCAGTGAGTTCCTTCTCAGACTTATTGCATTTCTCCGGAAATCTTTAAGTAAAGGCATTGTTTCAAACAACTAAGACCTAATTCAACAGAGATTCAAGGGGCTTGCAAAGTTCAAGATGAAGTTAATTTCTTATTTCTTCAAAAGATCGAAAGTGGCCAGTATCAAAACAATTACAAAAGCTGGATACAATCTTCGGTCAAAAAAGAAAGTCATCATAGGTGACTGTTAAGAAGTTCTACAAGATCGACGCGACTTTGCTAGAACAAACATATGAGTCAACCATTGGTGTGGATTCAAGGAAAAGTAGAGAAGAAATGAGGATTACAAAAAATATTTCGGTATGCATAAAATCCTCCGCAATTTCATACTCTTTGTCCAGCTTGTCCGGAGAAGTATGGTCCTCGACCAAACTTGCATTCAAGACGAGCTCGTCATAATTGACTTCTTCCAGGGGAGAATAAACAGGAGAATCTTCCAGATAATGCATAATATCTGGATCGGAAGGTGGAGGATCAATCTTATCTTTGGTCCAGTCAAGAGGAGGAATACCCAGGTTGGTAAATACTTCAGGATGGCAAACAGCACTGTAGGGAGTTGTATCAAAATGAGGATCCTTCCTTAATATTGATTCCCATACTTGCCGTTCTCACCATCCCGATGCGCCTGCAAGTTATAAGCATTCAGCATATCAACAAAGGGCTTACTTTGTGTAAATACTTGAAGACGCAGCTCTGCGAACATCGGTTGGAAGGGATTCGGGCGGAGGAACGACAGACTTGCCTTGGAGGTAATGTCTCAGATCCTTTGGCTCCTGACTTTCCAACTGTTCGTTCCAGTCGCCGGATCTTCTCCCTGGCATCATCCAAGTCCGACCGAAGACGACCGATCATCGAATTCTTTTCTCCTACCACCTCCCAAGCTAATTTCCGAAGGCGAGCAATCTCAGCATCTTTAGCTTCAGAGATTTCCCGAAGCCTAGAAACTTCATTGCTCAACCTCTCGAGCCTAGAAACTGCTTCCACTTGGTTGTGGAAGTTACTAGTAAGACTCCTGCAAACAACTTCCGAGTTAAAAGGAGCGAGAAGAGTAATTTTTCAGAATCAAAAGATAATGAAGAAAGACTTACATCACCAGTGACTTCGTAAAGACTTCATCGGAAGTTTGGAAAGAAGCTGCACTCTCGGGAAGTCATTCGAGCAGCAGTACACCATTCCAACGCTCTGTCAAACTTGTTTGACACTAATTCAGGCGAAGGATGAGAAAGATGAGCTACATCAAGAGAAAGATGAGCTGCATCACTTGTCACTCGACGGCACTTCATGGTGGCAAAATCCTCCAACTCGGAAGGAGAGGAGGAGGATGCCAAACAAGCACTAGAATTGGAAACAGGAGCGGCGCCTGCTGGGACCACACCTTCATCGACGCCAACATAGTTTCCTCGGATGCCCGAAGAGTCTCCTTCGGGGTGCACCTGTGATCTCACCGGCGGGGGGTGTCGGCGGCGCCATCAACAACGAAGTGATCAAGATCTTCCTGGGAAAGACGAGCGATCACTTCGGGCAAAAGAGACGAGGGACGGCATCAATAGAAGCGGGGGAATCGACTTGAAGATTCACCAACAGCGATCGCCTTACGCTTGGAGGATTCACTAGCTGAAACCACCTCACTGGCCCCAACCACCGCCGACGGAACGATTTTCTTGCTAGATTTCGCTCTGATAAAGTTCGGGTTGATCTTGGGAGCCACTATGCAAAAAGAAAAGCTGTATCGATCACGAGAAATCCAACGACGACGACAAAAAGAGGGAAAACCCTAGTTCTCTATCACTTCAGAAAAACGCGATTAACTAAACCCCAAGTACTACTGATAGAGCTGTTGTTGGAGTACGAGGAATACGGGAGCAGGTAGAAGGACGGAATGTCGCTTGAGCACTTTAGAAAATCTAACTTGCAGATAGCAGAATAGATGGAGAGTACCCACGAAGGCTTTAAATAGCCTCAGGTATTAAGACGATGGTTGAAGGTGCTTTGGACAACGAACGCGACCGGATCGAAATGACGCTTCGAAATCCATGAAAGCAAGATCAACGGTCGGAGGAATGCCACATGGAAACATGTGGAAACGAGCACCTGATGCAGAGATACCTCCAATCGTCGCACCGCCATTAAAATAATGGAGGTATTTCCGATTCATTGGAAACAGTGAATGGTATACAAAAGCAAGAAAACGTTTGAACTTCGCGAGGAAGGAAACGTGCGGACTTTGCAATAAATGAAGTAGTGGGGAAGATTAATGCATCTTTCCAAAATGCATCTTCACAATATTTCTACAAGATTATTATTCGGCGAGGAATGTAAAGGAAAGTGATAAGTTTTATCATTTATACTTTGATATTCAAGGCAAGATTTCGGCAGGAGACGGGGAAATGTAAAGGCCAACATGAAAAAGAAATGTCTATTCATTAATAAGAGGGTAAATCTTTACAATAAAAGATAACTCCCTAAGCCTCTTCTTCATTGTTGCCCGAGGGACCCTGTTCGGGAGGACTTTTCTCAGGATCTTGGGAAGAGCCTTCCTCAAGAATGGCATCGTTGAGTCCTCTGACAGACATCTTGAGCCTCGGCTTGTGGTTTCTCCATTGGAAGCGCCGGCTCGTCGCCCGGGTATGCCTCATATTGAGGGTCGGCTGGAAAAGGATCATCCCGAGCCCAGTCTGGGGAGATCCATGCCAACTTTCCTGAAGACCTCTTTATGGCACACCTCACGAAAGGGAGCAGTATTGAAGGAAGGGATTGACACGAGAATTCGCTCCCAAACGTCGTTCTGCCCCAAGCGATAAGCTTGAATGTTGTAGGCACCTAGCAGCTCGGAGAAAGGTACGTTGTTCAGGTATTTCCGAACACACTCCTTCCGAAGCCTCCGGATTTATATGCTCGGGCTTGCTAGGGATAGCCAACTTCAGATATTCTTTGTTCTCCCTACATCGGAATTCAAGCCTGTCACCAAATAACGTGGCAGCTGCTTGTTGCTTCCTGGCCTCGCGCTCGGCAGAAGCGGCACGAATCTTCGACGCATCGAGGGCTTCCTTGAGGGAGATCACTTCTTCCTCATGCTATTTCTGCAGCTCCTCAGTAGCTGCAGTCAGCCGGTCTATTTCAGAATTGGCCTTGGCCAAATTCTCTTCACGGAGTTTGCGGCAAGGAGCCTCGGTGCGACCAACCCGGCTCAATGCTTCCATGTGTTGATAAAAGCTCAACACAGCATTCCTGGGAAGGCGGAAAATATCAGAAGAATTCATAAGAAATTATAAAAAAAATAAGTAAGCAAGAAGACTAGTACCTTGTGGATTGACTAACAAGGGAAATGTCATCCAGGGCTTCAAATTCCTGGCGGTCAGAAGGAGCAAGACTGAGAGAGCTCCACTCTGCAGCTTTCTCAGGATCCCGAGTCACCCTGTCGGTCAGCTTCAAGGTCCACTGGGGGGTGAAGACCTCCTCACAATCCGTTGAAGCTTTGGATTTTTTGTGGGAGGAAGCATCAATTGTGTCATGCCTCCTTTTGGTTCGGGCGGAGGAAGAGACATTAGACCTCTCCACCATCGGTTTCTTCCCTTTACCCGAAGCATCAGCCACGGGCCTGATATTCCTGATACCCCTATAGGAGGGGTCGGGAGAGGGAATAGAAGCCTCTTGATCTACGGTCAAGGCTCTGGGTGATCGTTGCTTGGCTGACACAACGGCCCTAGCGGCCTTCACTCGCAGGTTCTCGGGGTTCATTCTTGGAGGCACTGCAAAGAAGAATGACAAGAGTCAGAATTAAAGACATATCACTTCAGTAAAATTAAAGGATGGTGGTTAGAAGCTCACAATGAGCCAAGCCCCAGTACTGAAGAATGGAGTTATACTCCACTTCAAGTCCATGTATCTCTTGATACCATAGAATGGATTTGATCTTCCTGACGGCCACCTCGTCTTCTCTGGATAAGGGAAGACCTCGGTTATTCTCGGAAGAAGAAGAAGTACACCTCCTCCAGGCGGTTGGGAAGTTAAGATCTGATGGAGGCGCTCGACAGAAAAAGTATCGTTCGCGCCATTTTTTTTTGTTAGAAGGGCAAGCTCCTTTAACAAGGATGCTGCCCCTCCAATCAAGTTCAGCCTTATTGCGTTTGGACAGAAAAACCCATCCGAGAGGATGGGAGATAGAAAGAACATGAAAATGTACAAAGAGAGAAAGAGATGGCGTAATGCCAAGTTCAAAACACAAACCCAAGAAGCCGACGATGAGACGCCAGCTATTGGGAAGGAGCATTCCGAGACAAATGTCCCAATGATTCAGAACTGCGGAGAACAAAGGATTAAAAAAGGGAAAGCGAACCCCGCTTTCCAGTGCATTTATATACAGAGAAAATTCACCCGAGAGGTTTGAATCAACTCTCTCATCAGGGTGGGGGAGCCCTAACCTGATAAGAGGAAGGAAAATCAAAATCTTGGATGGCTGAAAGAAGGGTTTCCTTATTATAAATGGAGGGAACAAAGCCAGGTCCACCATCGGACCTGGAAGTTTGAGGCTGCCTAGAAGACTCGACAATCTTGGAAGATCTAGACTCGAGGAGGGCATGAGGAGTTTCGGTTTTCTCTCTAAACCTTTTTGAGAAACTTGACAAACTCGTGCCGGATGACGATTAGGGGTTTTGTTATCACTATCCGAGCAGTCGGGAGCGAGGAGAAGCAAAAGCCTCACTGCTATTACCAACACTGGGTATCAGAGAAGCCCCGTCGTCCGCCATTACTTGTTTCAGTAAACTACAAAAATAAAAAGACCAGTAAACTTACTGATTCAGTGAGGCAGAAGCTTGAGAGCAAGAAGGCGCGAAGCAGAACAACAAAGGTTCAAATTCCAGACAGGAAGAATGAAACCTACGAAGACAACGAACCGCTTTTAAAACTCCCGCACTAGTGTTCGGGAATCTGAACGATCGAAATTGATTCAAAATCAGCGATCGAGATTGAAAGACGTTTTGAAAGTTTGAACTCACGAATCCGAAATAAGCGTTCGGAAACCGTCGCTTGGATGACGTGAGCCACGACAGATCGATTGCAAGGAGACACGTGGCCTTACACTCACAACAGCTCGAGGAAAAGTGACCACCGCATCAAATGTGATATGACATTTAATGAAGCACGCAGAGATTATCGCCTTGACCGAAGAACCCGATTAAAAACCAAGCCCTCGGGATCGACCAACGGCAGTGCAGGGGGCTCGTGATACGGAGAAATTATGATCAAACCGGGTTCATACCTAGTCCGACCCTCGACCCCGGGTCTAGACGGAGGGAACCGACTCGCTCCAGAGCGAACCGGATCCGGAAGATGGCTTGCTGAAGAAGAAAGCTTATTCGGCTACAAACGTGCCCTAATCCTACTTATGGATTAGGGTAATTACCCTAATGATGGCAGACTCGAATTGATGGCTGCGGATAATCATTATCGAAGGGATAATCATCACATAACCTAAAAGTTATCTCAGGAGTCCTCTACTAGTCCAAACTAGTAGAAGTCTATTGCTCAACGGATCTAACTATTAAGATCCAACGACTACCCGAAGAAGGCTCAAGTGCATCCAACGAAGGAGATTTGAAGGTACACTCTATATAAACCTCACTACCATACGAGGTGAGGGGATCTAAAAACACACAATCTGAGACTCAGGTTCAGATACATTTTGATAGACTTAAACTATCAGCGTTCTGCTATGTAGATCACCTTTCCCAATTCTTCGTTCTTTAGCTCTGTGCTTCTAGCAGAGCCGTTTGTGATTAAGTTCATCAACTGACTTAGCCTTCGGAGGTGGACTCCCGACCCCAGTGGTCGGGGCACATCTGACGCTTTTTTTTTGCAGGTCATCACGAGGAGATCTAAGGGCTGAGCAGATTTTGGACGCATCAGAACTACAATCGTTTGATAATAGGTTGGTAATAGTCTCAAAACCACCTCAACCCAAATCCAAACCATTGGCACAACCGTTAGCCAGCTCGAACCCCAAGAAATCGCTTCAAAATGAAACTGTTATTTTGCAAATGGGATGTGTTTGGACTTGGTGTTTTTCAGCTTGAAACCGTCAAGCTCAAACCGAAACCACAAATTGTGGATTGAGAAACCTTGCACACATTAAAATAAAATATTAAATATCATTAAATCAGAAAAATAAGTGTAGATACATTGTTCCATTGGAGATCGTGCCATATTAAATTCGGTTGTGGGTTCCATGTCCATGGGACTAATCCTTAGGTCAGCAACCCACTTAGATATATTTCTCCAGATAATACTAAGGTCTGGGGGTTGCTTATGAAAAACAACGGTACTACATCAAGATGAATCATGGTAGCATGTAATGATAACACACAGCAAAGCCATCTAAAAGAGTTCCTATCCAAAAAGTA
Source organism: Hakea prostrata (assembly GCF_041222555.1). NCBI lineage: Eukaryota > Viridiplantae > Streptophyta > Magnoliopsida > Proteales > Proteaceae > Hakea > Hakea prostrata. The sequence continues at coordinate 41,678,046 of NC_142604.1, read as the reverse complement.
ATCATACAGAAAAGATTTGCAGATGAAAGAGAAATTAATACAGTAAGGTTCTAAAGAAGATATTTCAGAATTTAACTCTATACAAGAATATAAAGGCTTTCAAGGTAGATCAAATTGACCAGCAGAAGAAAAAAAATCACCCTCTACTTGCTTCCGTTGATGAAATTGAACGGAATTGATTGAAACCCTATAAATGGAATTGGTAAGAAGCAAAGATGTTACAAAATCTGAGTTGAACTTGGAGGTTTTGTGATAAAAAAAATAAAACCATGATATTTTGATGAAGAGGTAAGATTCATTGATTATGCTGCTTTTTGACTAACTTAAAATAAAAAAATAAATTAAAAAGAAGAAAAAACCTTACTGGTTTTAATCACAGGACTGCTTAAAGAATCATATCTTAGGTGTTGAGTTTGCTGAAAGATTCAGTTCTCTACCACCAATTAGTATTTATAAAGCTATCAAGATTTTGCAATTAATATGGGGATAAATACTAATGGTCCCTACTCAAAGCCCAAAGCTCCAGAACTCTATTTCAACTCATGCACAGGCAAACTGCTCCATTTCCTTCCCTCCTTTTTCTCTCCGTTAACGCGTCTTCTACTGTTTTCTGCTAGTACTGCCTGACCCTAGGTGGCTAAGTTTTTTTCCTCCTGAGAGGCCGATGTTGGTGGCGTTAATGCAAGTCTGAAAGTTTGGGTTTGCAACGGATCTATTGTGTGTGGTCACAAACAATGCTGGCTCTTTCTCCTTTTCCTGTTATTTACTTCTCCCAACTAGGTTCTGCTTTGGGTCCTGTTGACCCTCTTTTGGCCTTTTTTCACTTTCTGCATTCTCTTGTTTCCTTTATTCTTGTTGTCTCTTTCGTTAGGCTTCTTATTGCAGTCTAAAGTCCTTGCTTTTTGTGTTTCCTTTTTTGTCTTTCTGCTGTCATTTCTTGCTGTCTCTCTTTTGCTTACTGTCTCTTTCTTGTGCTTTCTGTCCCTTTTCTTCTTCGAACCTGTTGGTCGATTTGTGGTGTTTCTTGGGTTTCGTTCCAAGCTTTATTTATGCGAGGTCATCATGCTGCCACCTTCTCCTCCCCTCGCTCATTGGCGAAGTGGTTCCCTCCCCCTGTTGGCCCTGCTCTATTGGGTTTGGGCTTGGTATTTCTTCTAAACCTAGTGAAAGAGGAGATACTCCTTTCTAGCATGTTGCTCATCACCCTGTTGACACTAGAAGGCAAGAGGCTATATAAGAATCACTAGTTGATCACACCCCTTATGGGTATGCTATTGGCTATCTCCCCATTTCTCCTTCTATGCTAAATGACTGCTTATCGAAATTTTGGAGAGATTTTGGAAGCCCTGCTATTGTTCATTGGGTAGGATAATATTCGTGCCACTTTTAACTCTAGGGACCTGAGAAGTAAAAGTGTTATCTTTGTCTCCTTGGTGGGTGAGGAACTACCTGGGAACTACCTGATCCATCTCTCTGTTGATCCTTTCCTAGAAAATAGAAAAAGAAAAAAAAGCAAAGCTTCCTACTAATGCCATTTGGATTCAACTCAGAGATATAAGATTTGACTATTTTTTTGTGGAGCAAATTTTTGGCGCAGCCACAATGGTAGGGTGTGTTGTCGATGCCCAACTCAACTTTTATGACCTAGGATTGCCTCCTAATACCACTCAGGTGAAAATCTTGTTTGATAGTAACAACTCTATCAAGCTCAATATGATTATCAAAAGTCTCTTTGGAGAATGTTTCAACCTAAAGGTCTTCTATGAAGTTTTGTTGATAGGCTCTACCTCCGATAAAATCACCCATTGATATGGAGAGTTTATGATCAGACCGGGTTCACACCTGGTCCGACCCTTAACCCCATCGAGGGGGAAGCAACCGCCCCCCTCCTAACCGGCTCCTTAGGAGGAAATATTATGAAAGGAAGAAAGATTATTCTCGTCGCAAGCGTGCCCTAATCTTACTTATGGATTAGGGTAATCACCCTGATGACAGCAGACTCAAACTGACGGCTGCGGATAATCATCATCAAAGGGATAATTATCGCATAACCTAACGGTTATCTCAGGAGTCCTCTACTAGCCCAAACTAGTAGAAGTCTATCGCTCAACGGGTCTTATTGATAAGATCCAACGACTACCCGAAGAAGGCTCGAGTGCATCCAACGAAGGAGATTCGAAGGTACACTCTATATAAACCTCACTACTATACATGGTGAGGGGACGGATCAATGGATCAAGGAGAATATGATCTCGAGACTCGAGTTCGGATACATACCGATAGACCTCAACTATCGGCGTCCCGCTATCTAGATCACCTTTCCCGTTTCTTCATTCATTAGCTCGTACTTCTAGCAGAGCCGTTTGTGATTAAGTTCATCAACCGACTTAGCCTTCGGAGGTGGACTCCCGACCCCAGCCGGTCGGGCCACATCTGACGCTTTTGTTTTGCAGGACATTACGTGGAGATCCAAGGGCTGAGTAGATTTTGGACGCATCATTTGGCGCCGTCTGTGGGAAAGACTTGAAAAAGCCATGGTGACTAGATCAGCAGCCGCAGCAGACAACGCAATTCCGGTGTTCAGATACCGGGGTGAATAATCCAGATATTCCCCAGGAAAGCCAAAATCCTATCGAAGTAGATAAAGGCTAGGGAGGACGTAATCCTCCTGATACAATCCAAGATCAATTGGATCAGTTAAAGATTCAACTCTTGGAGGTGAGCCAAGCACTCCGCTTGCTCACCAGACGAGTGGTTTTGCCACAAGAACCCGATCAACACGATTCGGGGAGACGTGCATTCCACGTGACCAAAGAATGGCTGAAGACCGGAATGTTGATCAGAATTTTCGTGAAGGAGATCGAGGACTTCGGAGGATTGATGATCAACTAAGGCGAGGCGATCGGTTCGATAGACCACAAGAGAGTACAACCGATTCAAATACAAGGTTGGATTCTGGGGTAAGAACTCACTCACCCATTGTCAGAAGAACCGTTCATGATGATCGAGCAGTTCGTGACGATAGAAACGTTCGAGAAGGACGGGCTGTTCGTGATGATCGAGTAGCACGTGATGATCGTGTTAATCGAGGTCGTGATCGTATTGCCGAAGATCACCCGACCCGGATTGGTCAAGAATTGGCCAACATCAATGAGAAGTTAGGGCAATTGGCTAAGGGAAGAATAATCGAGGATATATACTCAGCCATTCGGAAGACTCCTTTTGCCGAGCCAATCGCGGGATATCGGTTTCCCCATAACTTCCGTTTGCCTACCTTCTCAACATTCGATGGCTCCGGAGATCCAATAGCTCACATTGGCTATTACCAACAGACCATGGCAGCTTCTGTAATTCTCGATGAAATTTTATGCGTGGTTTTCGGATCATCTCTAACCGGAGCGGCACAAAAGTGGTTTTCTAACCTCCCCTCGGAAGGATCAGTAACTTTGACGAATTGGCACGCCAATTCATAGGGCGATTCCAGAGTGGGATACAGGGTCAAGAAAACGGAAGAAACCTTGTTTACCGTCAGACAGTGGAAAGGACGAATCGATCGGAGAGTTTCGAAAAGATTCAACAAGGTGACGATGGAGATAGAAAACTTGGATGAACAGTAGCCGTAACCGCTCTATTCACAGGACTCACAAATCGGAAACTCCCGGAGTTATTACTACATGATATACCCACGACTTATGCCGAGTTGGTACAGAGATGCCGGGAAAGTGCTGAAGTCATGGAGATTCTAGATGCGCGCCAAGGAGATAATAAAGTCTCCAATAAGGAACAAAAAGCTCCCGAGAAGGTGAAGCCAAGGAAGAATGTTCGTGATCGGGTTGGAAGATCCCAACCTTGGCGCCAAAGATCCCCCCGGCAGAAGTGAGTACACTCCATTGAATGCTCCTCGGGCCGATATTCTGAATATCCTCAAAAGAAAAAATATTTTGAAGTGGCCGCCTAAAATTCTTTTGAAACCCGGAGAGCAAGCAGGATCGGGAAAAGTATTGCCGATTCCACAAGGACTATGGTCATTACACTAATGATCGTCGTCATCGAAGGCGGATATTGAGAGATTGATATCTCGTGGACATCTCGCTCCAGTTTTGTTAGCAGGAGAAGGGAGGAGCCACGTGGGCCACGTGCGGCTGCCCCTAAAAGGAATCGTTCGGGTCGCTCGTAACGATCAAGGGAGGCCCCGAAGTCCAAAAAAGGCAAGGAGGTGATTGAAGTCGCTACTCGGTCACCGATCCTTACCATCTTCGGGGGTCCAGAGCCCGAATCATTCCGGAGTTTAAAAACCAAATCCAAATTTGTTGGAGCCGGAGAGGCGCAGAAGCGGAAGAAGCTGAATGGTGAAGATTCTATCACCTTTAGCGAAGAAGACGAGAGAGATGTTTGTTTACCTCACGATGATGCTATAGTCATCAAGGTAGAGATTGCACGGCGGGAAGTGCATAGAGTATTGATTGATACAGTGGTCCGCAGCTGACCTAATTTCTTACGAAGTGTATCAAAAATTGAAGGTGGATCAAGATTTGATGAAACCATCATCAACACACCTATATGGCTTTGGCGGTGGTCATCTCAGTGGCGGAAGGATCGGTTCAGTTGGATCTTTCCATTGGAAGTTTTCCCAAAGAAACAACCGTCCGAATCAACTTTCTCGGTGGTTCGAGAACTACCAGCCTATAATATGATTCTTGGGCGACCATCTTTATCCAAGATAGGTGCTATTGTTTCGACGAAGCACCTGAAGATAAAATTCCCGATCGATATGGGAATCGGTCAAGTCTCCTCCGACCGAAGATCTCTCGGCAGTTGTTATGTTGCCTATTTAAAAGACAAGGAGGGTCCGAAGAAGGTTACTGCCCTCCCCATAGAAATTCGAGATGATCGGGAAGAGACAGAGATGCAAAGGCCCGAACCAAAGGAGAAATCGGAGCAAATCCAGCCGTGTACCGAGGATGCGAAAAAGATTACTTATGTCGGGTCCGAACAGCTGGAAGAGTTTAAAGATGAATTGAAGTTATTTCTTCAACAGAATAAGGATGTATTCGCATGGTCCGCCGAGGACATGCTCGGGATCGATCGTGCCATTGCAGAGCACAAACTGGATAGACCCTAAGGCGAAACCAAAGGATACAGTAAAAGAAGAAATTTCTCTATTGAAAAATATGAAGCCGCTCGGAATGAAGTTGAAAAACTTAAGAATTCTGGTTTCATAGAACCAATCGAGTGCCCAACTTGGTTGGCCAACGTGGTGATGGTGAAAAAGGCGAATGGGAAGTGGAGGATGTGTACAGACTACACGGATCTAAACAAAGCTTGCCCAAAAGATTGCTACCCGTTGCCTCGGATTGACCTATTGATAGATGCTATCAGCAGGTATGAAACTTTAAGTTTCATGGATGCCTACTCGGGTATAATCAGATCCTTATGAATAAGGAAGATGAGAAGTATACGGCTTTTATGACTGATCGTGAAAGCTATTATTACAAGGTCATGCCTTTTGGCCCGAAGAATGCAGGAGCAACATATCGAGGGCCGTCAACAAGATTTTCAAAGAGCCGATAGGAAAGAACGTTGAAGCATATGTTGACGACATGCCGGTGAAAAGCTTTACAAAAGCAAATCACATTGCAGATTTGACCGAGGTTTTCTCAAGACTAAGGAAACATCAAATGAAGTTGAACCCCGAAAAATGTGCCTTTGGAGTCTCCTCGGGCAAATTCTTGGGTTTCATGGTATCACAGAGGGGAATTGAGGCAAATCCAGCCAAAATACAAGCTCGATTGATATGGAGGCTCCCAAAACCGTTCGGGATGTACAATGTTTGACAGGAGAGTTGTTGCCTTAAATCGATTTATCTCCAAGTCCGAGAGAAATGTTTGCCTTTCTTCAAGGCACTTAAAGACCCGAAGGGCAAGAAGGAAGCAAAGTGGATCGAAGAGTGCCGTAAAAGCTTTTGAGGAATTAAAAGCCGCACTTGGACAACCACCCGATCTTGTCCAAAGCCGGGAGAAGGGGGAAATATTACAGCTATATCTAGCGACATCCCTTTCCGCGGTCGGTGCAAGATTTGTTCGGGAGAAAGATAAGAAACAAGTGGCCGATTTACTATGTAAGCCACGTGTTGCCGGATGCGGAGACGAGATATTCGCAGATTGAGAAGCGTGCTCTGCTCTCATGATGGCCGCCAGAAGCTAAGGCCATATTTTCGTGCTCATCCAATTGAGGTATTTACAACTTTTCCTCTTAGTAAAGTTCTTAACAAACCCGATTTGTCCGGAAGGATGGTATCCCGGTCGGTTGAGCTAAGTGAGTTCCAAGTGAGCTTTAAGCCCAGGATCGCAATCAAGGCTCAAGCATTAGCCGACTTTGTAGTAGAAACTACCGCACCAATGGAACCCACTATTGAAGATCCCATTATACCAACCACTTGGGAGGTATATGTCGATGGTTCGAGTAATAAAGATGGAGCAAAGCGCTGGAATTCTATTAAAAAGTCCGGCAGATTCATTATTCGATATGCTTTGAGATTCGCATTTGATGCGAGTAATAACGAAGCGGAGTACGAGGCCCTAATAGCAGGACTTCGGTTGTCAAAGGCATTAGCTATTGCAGATGTTACTATTTATAGTGACTCTCACTTATAGTCAACCAAGTCCAGGGGGAGTATGGCATTAAAGAACCACGCTTGCAAAAATATCGGGAGATAGTGCGGCATTTCAGAACCAATTTCGGAATTTGAAGATATCTCAGATTTCGAGGAATGAAAATTCAGTGGCAGATGAGCTATCCCGACTAGCCAATGCCAAGGAAAAGAATCTAGACCCTTCGGTCTATATTGAAGAGGTAACTTTTCCAAGTTATCATGAGAAAGAAATTTCTTATATTGAAGCAGAACGTTGCTGGATGGATCCAATAATTGAATATCTAAGAGATGACAAGTTACCGGAGGATCCAAGAGAAGCAAGGTTGATCAAGATTCGATCAGCTAGATTTGTCATTCGGAATGGGAGACTATATAAAAGATCTTATGCTGGACCCCTTATGAGATGTATAGGCCCCGAGGAGCAAACTCAGCTTTGGCCGAGGTTCATGAAGGAATTTGTGGCGCTCACATGGGTGGCAGAGCCCTGGCCCACAAAATTCTAAGATTGGGGTTATATTGGCCTAAGATCCAAGAAGCTGCTATGGACTACGTTCGTCGATGTAGTAACTGTCAAATTCATGCTACAATATCGAAGCGCCCGGCGGAGATTATGACTTCAATTCTAAATCCCATTCCCTTTGCAATGTGGGGAATTGATATCATGGGCAAATTCACCAAGGCATCGGGCGGACGGGAATATCTGATAGTAGCAATTGATTACTTCACCAAATGGGTAGAAGCCGGCAACGGCGACAATTACTCGAGAAAAAGTGGAGAAATTTGTGCTTGAATCAATCATATATCGCTTTGGGATTCCAAAGATAATTGTCACCGACCATGGTACTGGGCCTCGATCGTCCACAATTTGAGCAATTCCGTGGAACATATATGATCGAGCATCGTATGTCCTCAGTGGCATACCCCCAAAGCAATGGCCAGGTAGAGGTTACTAACCGAACGCTACTGGAAGGAATAAAGAGAAGACTCGAAGCTGACAAAGCTTCTTGGGTCGAAGAACTATATAATGTACTGTGGGCTTATAGAACTACGGTTCGGACACCTACAGGAGAAACTCCATTCAGGTTGGCATATGGATCCGAAGCATTGGCACCAGTGGAGATAATGGCAGGGACGTTAAGGGATCGTGAGTTCGAGGAAAAAGCAAATGAACAAGGACTGCTTGATAGTCTTGATTTGTTGGATGAAGTTCGAGCAAAGGCAATAGCACGAACTCAACATTATCAAAGAAGGATAGCGTCTCATTATAATACTCGAGTGAAGAATCGTCGGTACTTAGCCGGAGATTTGGTGTTGAGAAACACCCTAGCTTCCGACCCGCGTCACCAAAGAAAGTTGGACCCTTCTTGGGAAGGACCTTATATGGTTGTGAAACCGGTCGGTTCAGGAGCTTACAAGCTGAAGAACATTGATTCCCAAAAAGAATTGGATCGTTCGTGGAATGCTAGGCATCTCAAAAAGTTTTATCCTTGAAGATGATTTCAATTTTGTTCGCGATGTAATCATTTTCAACTCAATCAATGCAATTTTTGGTTTTCAACAAACTATCTTTTGATTGGGGGGCATCATACACCACATTCAAGAACAAGATCCAACTATAAGGCATCGGATGAAAATTCGTGTGGGTCCTTCAACACTTCAACACTTATGGAAAATCTTTCGAACTTTCTTAAGTCGGGCATCGGATGAAAATCCGAGTGAGTTCCTTTTGCAAGGCGTCGGTTTAATACCCGAGTGAGTTCCTTCGAGACTTATTGAACTTTTGAATTATCCTTAAGTATAAGGCATCGGTTTAAAACCCGAGTGAGTTCCTTCTCAGACTTATTGTATTTCTCCGGAAATCCTTAAGTATAAGGCATCGGTTTAAAACCCGAGTGAGTTCCTTCTCAGACTTATTGTATTTCTCCGGAAATCCTTAAGTTGTAGGCATTGTTTCGCACAACTAAGACCTAATACAACGACGATTCAAGTGGCTAGCAAAGTTCAAGATAAAGTAATTTCTTATTTCTTCAGAAGATCCAAAGAGGCCAGTATCAAAACAATTACAAGAGCTGGATACAATCTCTGATCAAAGAAGAAGGTCATTACAGGTGACTGTTAACAAGTTATACAAGATCGATGCGACTTTGCTAGAACAAACATATGAGTCAACCATTGAGAGGAGTCAAGGAAAAGAAGAGAAGAAATGAGGATTACAAAAATATTCCAATATTCAGAAAATCCTCTCGCAATTTCATACTCTTTGCCCAGCTTGTCCAGGAGAAGAATGGTCCTCGACCAAACTCGCATTCGGCACAAGCTCGTCATAATTGACTTCTTCCAGCGGAGAATAAACAGGAGAATCTTCTAGATATTGCATAATATCTGGATCGGAAGGTGGAGGATCAATCTTATCCTTGGTCCAGTCGGGAGGAGGAATACCCAGGTTGGTAAATACTTCAGGATGGCAAACAAGACCGTAGGGAGTCGTATCAAAATGAGGATCTTTCCTTAGTATTGATTCCCATACTTCGTTCTCACCATCCCGGACGCCTGCAAGTTGTAAGCATTCAACATATCAACAAAAGGCTTACTCGTGTAAATACTTGAAGACACAAAGCTCGCGAACATCAGTTGGAAGGGATTCGGGCAAAGGAACAACGGCTTGCCCGTCGGGTAATGTTTCGGATCCTTTAGCTCCCGACTTTCCAACTGTCCGTTCCAGTCGCCGGATCTTCTCCCCGGCATCATCCAAATCTGACCGAAGACGACTAATCATCGAATTCTTTTCTCCCTGCCACCTCCCAAGCTAGATTCCGAAGGCGAGCAATCTCAACATCTTTAGCTTCAAAGATTCCCCGAAGCCTAGAAACTTCATTGCTCAACCTATCGAGTCTAGTAACTGCTTCCACTTGGTTGTGGAAGTTACCAAAGAAGACTCCGCAAACAACTTTCGAGTTAGCGAGGAGCGGAAAAGTAATTTTTCCAAATCGGAGAAAAATGAAGAAAGACTTACATCACCCAAGTGACTTCGTAAAGACTTCATCCGGAAGTTTGGAAAGAACCGCGCTCTCTCGAAGTCATTCGAGCAGCAAGACACCATTCCAACGCTCTGTCAAACTCGTTTGACACTAATTCAGGCGAAGGATGAGAAGGATGAGCTACATCAAGAGAAGGACGAACTACACCAAGAGAAGGATGAGCTGCATCACTTGTCATCCGACGGCTCTTCCTGGTGGCAAAATCCTCCAACTCAGAAGGAGAGGAGGAGGATGCCAAACAAGCATTGGAGTTAGAAATAGGAGATGCACCTGCTGGGGCCACACCTTCATCGGACGCCAACATAGTTGCCTCGGATGCCCGAAGAGTCTCCTTCGGGGGTGCACCGACAGGCTCACCAACAAGATTGCCGCCAGGACCATCGGCAACGGAGTGATCAAGATCTTCCTGGGAAAGACGAGCGGTCACTTCCGGCAAAGGAGGCGCAGGGACGGCATCAACAGAAGCTGCAGGAATCGACTTGAAGATTCACCGCCGATAGCCGCCTTACGCTTGGAGGATTCACTAGCTGAAACCACCGCACCGGCCCCAATCACCACCGACGGAACGATATTCTTGCGAGATTTTGCTCGATAAAGTCGGGTTGATTTTGGGAGCCACTATACAAAAAACAAACAGCCGTATCGAAGACAGTAAATAAAACGACAAAGCAACAATGGGGAAACCCTAGTTTTCTAAAGCTTCTGACGGACCAACAAACTAAACCCCAAGTATAACTACTGTGCAGTTTACTTCGGGGGGAAGAGGGGAAAGAAATGAGAAATCTAAAACTTACTTGTTCAGAAATGGATAGAGCTGTCGTTGAAGTACGAGGAATACGGAGGCGAGCCGAAGGACGAAAGGTTGCTTTGGCACTTTAGCAAATCTATCTTGCAGAAGTCAGGATAGATGGAGGGTACCCACGAAGGCTTTAAATAGCCTCAGGTATAAGACGACGGTTGAAGGCAAAGGACAACCGACGACCCAGATCGAAACGACGCTTCGAAATCCGTAAAAAGCAAGATCAACGGTCGAAGGGATGCCACATGGAAACATGTGGAAGCGAGCACCGATGCAGAGAAACCTCCAATCGTCGTGACCGCCATTAAAATAATGGAGGAATTTCCGATTCATTGGAAACAGTGAATGGAACACAAAACCAGGAAAACGTTTGAACTTCGCAGAAGGGAAACGTGCGGACTTTGCAATAAATGAAGTAGTGGGGAAGATTAACACATCTTCCCGAAACGCATCTTCACAATATTTCTACAAGATCATTATTCGGCGAGGAATGAAGAGTTAAGTGATAAGTTTTATCATTAATACTTTGATATTCAAGGCAATACTTCGCAAGAGATGGGGAAATTTTGAGACCAATATGAGTAAAGAAATATCTATTCATTAAAATGAGGGTACATCTTTACAAAAGGACAACACCCTAAGCCTTTTCTTCATTGTTGCCCGAAGGACCCCGGTCGGGATGACTTTTCTCGAGATCCGAGAAGAGCCTTCCTCAAGAATGTCATCGGCTGAATCCTCTACAAGCAACAACTTGAGACTCGGCTTGTGATTTCTCCTCTGGAAGTGCCGGCTCGTCATCTAGATATGCCTCATACTGAGGGTCAGCTGGAAAAGGATCATCTACTTCCTGGGCCCAGTCTAGGAGATCCATACCAACTTTCCCGAAGACCTCTGGGTGGCATACCTCACGAAAAGGAGCAGTGTCAAAGTCAGGGATCGTTCCAAGGATCTGCTCCCAAACGTCGTTCTGCCCCATGCGGTAAGCCTGAATGTTGTAGAAACCTAGCAATTCGGAGAAAGGTACGCTATTCAGGTATTTCCGGATGCACTCCTTCCGAAGGTTTGGCTTGATATGCTCAGGCTTGCTAGGGATTGCCAACTTCAGATGTTCTTCGAGATCCCTACTCTTATTTTCAAGGCTGTCACCAAACAACGTGGCAGCTGCCTTTTGCTTCCTGGCCTCGCGCTCGGCAGCAGAGACACGAATTCGTGAAGCTTCAAGGGCTTCCTTGAGGGAGGTCACTTCTTCCTCATGCTTTTTCTGCAACTCTACAGTAGCTGCAGTCAGCTGGTCTATTTCAGAATTGGCCTTGGCCAATTTCTCTTCACAAGTTTGCAGCAAGGAGCTAGTGCGACCAACACGGCTCAAAGCTTCCATGTGTTGATAAGAGCTCAACACAGCATTCCTGGGAAGACAGAAGATATCAGAAGTCATAAGAAATTATGAAGTCATAAGAAATTATGAGAACATAAATAAGCGAGAAGACCGTTACCTTGTAGATTGACTCACAAGGGAAGTGTCATCTAGGGCTTCAAACTCCTGGCGATCAGAAGGAGCAAGACTGAGAGAGCTCCACTCAGCAGCTTTCTCAAAATCCCGAGTGACCCTGTCGGTCATCTTCAGGGACCACTGGGGGAGGAAGACTTCCTCACCATCCGTCGAAGCTTTGGATTTTTTGGAGGGAGCATCAATTGTGTCATGCCTCCTCTTGGTTCGGACGGAGGAGGAGACGGTGGCCCTCTCCACCATTGGTTTCTTCCCTTTGCCCGAAGCATCAGCTACATGCCTGATATTCCTGATACCCCTGTAAGAGGGGTCGGGAGAGGGAAGAGAAGCCTCTTGATCTGCAGTCAAGACCCTGGGCGATCGTTGTTCGGCTGTCACAACGGCTCTAGCGGCCTTCACCCGCAGACTTTCAGAGTTCGTTCTGGGAGGCACTACAAAGAAGAAGGACAAGAATCAGAATTCAAGACATTTCACTTCAGTCAAATCAAAGGATGATGGTTAGAAGCTCACAATGAGCCAAGCCCCAGTACTGAAGGATGGAGTTATACTCCATTTCATATCCATGTATCTCTTGATACCACGGAATGGATTTGATCTTCAAGACGGCCGCCTCGTCTTCTTTGGATAAGGGAAGGCCCCGGTTACTTTCGGACGAAGAAGTAAACCTCCTCCAGGTGGTCGGGAAGTTAAGATCTGATGGAGGCGCTCGACAGAAAAAATATCGTTCGCGCCATCTTTTGTGGTTAGAAGGGCAAGTTCCTTTGGCGAGGATGCTGCCCCTCCAATCAAGTTCAACCCTATTGCGTTTGGAAAGAAAGACCCATCCGGGAGGATGGGAGATAGAAAGAACATGAAAATGTACAAAAAGAGAAAGAGATGGCGTGATGCCAAGCTCAAAACACAAACCCAAGAAGCCGACGATGAGACGCCAGCTATTGGGGAGGAGCATTCCGGGACAAATGTTCTAGTGATTCAAAACTGCGGAAAATAAATGATTAAAAAAGGGAAAGCGAACCCCGCTTTCCAGTGTATCTATATACAGGCAAAATTCACCCGGAAGGGATGAATCAACCCTCTCATCAGGGTGGGGAGCCCTAACCTGATATGAGGAAGGAAGGTCAAAATCTTCAACAGCGGAAAGAAGAGTTTCTCCATTATAAATGGAGGGAACAGAGCCAGAGCCCACTATTGGACCCGGAGGTTTGAGGTTGCCTAGAGGAATCAACGATCTTGGAAGATCCAGACTCGACAAGGACAGGGAGAAGTTTCGGTTTTTCTTTCAAAACCTTTTTGAGAAACTTCAGCGAACTCCTGCCAGAGGACGGTTAGGGTTTTGTTATCACTATCCGACTGTTCGGGGGCAGGAGAAGCAAAAGCATCACTGCTATCACCAGCATGGGGTACTAAAGAAGCCCTATCATCCGCCATTACTCGTTTCAGTAAACTACAAAAAGAAAAGATCAGTAAACTTACAGATTCAGTGAGACGGAAGCTTGAGAGCAGGAAGGCGCGAAGCAGACGACAAAGGTTCAAATTCCAGACAGGAAGAATGAAACCTACGAAGACAACGAACCGCTTTTAAAACTCCCGCACGAGTGTTCGGGAATCTGAACGATCGAGATTGATTCAAAATTGACGATCAAGATTGAAAGACGTTTTGAAAGTTTGAACTCACGAATCCGAAATAGGCGTTCGAAAACCGTCGCTTGGATGACGTGAGCCACGACAGATCAACTGCAACGGAGACATGTGGCCTTACACTCACAACGCTCGAGGAAAAGTGACCACCGCATTAAATGTGATATGACATTTAATGAAGCACGCAGAGATCATCGCTTGACGACGAACCCAGTTAAAAACCAAACCCTCGGGATCAACCGAACGCTTGGTCTCGGGGGCTCGTGATATGGAGAGTTTATGATCAGACCGGGTTCACACCTGGTCCGACCCTTGACCCAGATCGAGACGGAGAAAACCGAATCGCTCCCAAGCGAACCGGATCCAGAAGATGGCTTGCTGAAGAAGAAAGATTATTCTGCTGCAAGCGTGCCCTAATCTTACTTATGGATTAGGGTAATCACCCTGATGACAGCAGACTCAAACTGACGGCTGCGGATAATCATCATCAAAGGGATAACTATCGCATAACCTAACGGTTATCTCAGGAGTCCTCTACTAGCCCAAACTAGAAGAAGTCTATCGCTCAATGGGTCTTATTGATAAGATCCAACGACTACTCGAAGAAGGCTCGAGTGCATCCAACGAAGGAGATTCGAAGGTAAACTCTATATAAACCTCACTACTATACATGGTGAGGGACGGATCAATCGATCAAGAAGCATACTATCTGAGACTCAGGTTCAGATACATACTGATAGACCTCAACTATCAGCGTCCTGCTATCTAGATCACCTTTCCCGTTTCTTCATTCATTAGCTCTGTGCTTCTAGCAGAGCCGTTTGTGATTAAGTTCATCAATCGACTTAGCCTTCGGAGGTGGACTCCCGACCCCAGCGGTCGGGCCACATCTGACGCTTTTGTTTTGCAGGACACTACGTGGAGATCCAAGGGCTGAGCAGATTTTGGACGCATCACGTTCATATTAGGAATCCTCAACCCATTATGTTGTTTGAGTTCTATTATGAGTTGTGTTTATGTTAGGAATTATGAACCCATTTGGTTTCTTTATTAGACTCTGGTTTTTTTTTTTTTTTTTTTTTTCAAGATATTCTTGAAGGACAAGATTGAGATGAATCTGTTTCCTCTATTTTACATATTTACATGCTTTTAATTAAAAAATATTTTACTTCTTAGTATTGAATATTAGAAATTAAGGTATGTACCGATGTTGTACTCTAGTGGTTCAAAAGCTCAGTTTAGGTTGGAACTTAAAATTGCAAAGATTTCGTTACCTTATCTGTAGTTTATTATTTATCAAAGGACATCAGTGTCCATATGTTGAGCACCAGCATGCCTGTCCAAGACATTAAGGCAGGGTCTTATTTTTAATATGTTTTCATTTCTATGTTAACTTAAACACAAGGAATTTAATGGTGGGTCATAATACACTTTCTCATAGCACGAGTTTATTTTCCTCCACTTCAAAGTATTAATTCCATCTAAAATTGATTTATATTGTTTGCAGTATAGTCTCATGTGGCATCATGTGAAAAATTAATATAATCGGACGATTAGAATTCTTTTAAGATCATTTTATTGGTGCATCGACCCATTTTTAAATCAAACTCTTGCAACTCTTTCCATCCCAGTACTGCACTACTAATGTCGTGTAAAGAAAGGATTTTGGTATGTCTTGAATTAATTCTTTAATAGTTGGTTTGTTCATTTTTTCCTACCTTCGTTAGCGTCTATTTAATTTTTGATGTAGGGAAGAAGGGTTGGTTTAGCGATTCAGCTAAGACTTGGGTTTGGACAAAATACATGGCTTTAAGTAGTTTTAAAGATCAATCGAATGGTTACCTGGTGAATGATGTCTGCATCATTGAAGCACATGTTACACTCATTGGTACAGTTGAAAAATCTCATGCCACGGTCTTGTTTTGCAAGACATTGAAAATCTCACATCTTCCATATTCTAATCTCATCAATTTCAAATTGATCCCAATTTATAACATATCTTTGCTTCAAGAATGCCTTTCAGAACCTAAGCCACATCAATAACCCTTAAAGCAGGAAAATTTCAACATGTGTACTTCATACTGGTATGAATAAGCTCCGGTTATGCACCGATTACCATTGATAAGCAACCAAACGTTTAATCATACCAGAACAATTTATACTTCGTAGGAATCCTATCCATAAGCATCAATCATACAACTAAACATTTTATTTATTACTTTTTAAAAAAAAAGGTACCCACTTTATTGATTAAATGTGAAAAGAATTGGTTGTGTCCTATCCACGAGGTGGGAATACACAAGGATTCGTATGGTTTAGTACATTAGAACCGTTCGCTGCAGGTTCTACACATTAATTACGTAGCACCCAAGCAATTTTCATGGTTGAGGAGTTTGGCTTCAATGTTGTGCAATAATTACGCATTAATTACGTAGCACCCTCTTTTTTTTTTGGGGGGGGGGTTTCAATGTGGTTCACAAAAAAATTAGAAATAAATAAAATGGGACATCAAAATTGATCTTGATCATAGGCAACTTAGCAATGCACATTAATTGTGCAGCACTGAACCACAAACCATGGTTGAGATTGGGAGCAACAAAGAGGAAGACGTCAAGAGTAGAGATAATACCAAGGTTTTCAATTTACTTGCGTTTTTTGTCCCATTTCTTCTTCGTCTTCTTCTTATTTTTATTTTTTAACTTCTAAAACCAATGGTCCCGTGTTGAAATAGCTTAAGGGCTGTTTTACCGAGTTGAAGAAAATGGTCTTGAAAACGGTAAGAAATGGTGAGTTGGACTTCTTCGGGACTGGAGCGGGAAACTCTTTGAGAATTCGTCTTTATCTACAAGTAGAAACATTGACAACCTCATCATAACAAATTTCAATAAATTTCTTTCGTGTGTTATATGAACTTGTGTTGAGTCCATTTGACACACATTTCTTTCAAGTAACTGATCTAAAGCATGTTCTAAGCTGCAACCTTTAAGATTGAGAGGCTTACTCCCAACGATTGATGCTTCTATTTTGTTTTGACATTTTCTTTCATAATTTGCATGACTTCCACCTTGATTACTATTCTAACCCAAAACAGAAAAGAAAAAGGAACTTAGTTCCTCTGGGGTTTATCATCACTAATTCTTAAGTGGAAGCTTCAGAAAAATGTTTTGCATGAATCTTCACTGGCTTTGATCCTCCATAGGTCATTGACCAAGTAAACTTTGTTGTGACAAGCTGCTGTACAGTATTTTGTTAGAAGAAACTTTTGCGTCTAGCAACCACAGGGATTTGAGGAACTATGAGTTGAATCCAAGAGCAACCCATCTGAGCTCTGGCATTTTTCTTCCATAGGCATGACATCCGAGTGGCGTAGGTCATGAGAAAACGAAATTCTTGTACTCACCCCAAGACCAGAGCAGCTCTCCGTGGCCGAGCAGAGATCGATGGCCATATCTTTCGCTTGATCTTCTTCCTTCCTTTTAAATAAATCTATTTGAATATTAATTGAATAGCCAAACAGGCAAGACAATCCCTGCTGATTATTGAACAAGGTTTAAATCGCACAAAACCCCCTTACCCTTAGCCTTAGAACAGAAAAACAAGAGAAAGCCGCGAAAAAGCTTCCAACTTCGAAATGAGGACCAGCATTGAACACCGTAAAAAAAAATATATGAGATAAATCGATAACCAAGACCCTTGAGTCAACAAATTGCTGCTCAAGTAGTTTGAAATTGGGACAAGAAAATGGAAAGCCGGCATCAAAAGGAAACGAAAAAGGAGAACCTTTCAATGAATGATCGACTTTGAAAATCTCAGAGAGATTTGATCCATGAAACCCTATAGTCGTATCGCAAATTCGCAATTCGACGAGAAAAAAAGAAACCCTAGATCCATCCAAATATTTGTATTACCATCACCGAGAATTCTCCAAAAATAGAAACCCTAGTTTCCACTTTTAGGGCTCAGCCATCTCTTGTAACAACCCCCGTAATTCTAACCCGAGATCCATATTGCAGGTCCGAGAACCTGAAGGTCTAGTCGGGTAAAATTGTGGAGTGTCCGAATAGAAGTCCATGATCCATACCCTGAACCCATGGATCTGGATCCTCTATCTGAAGAGCCTGCCTTGCTTGGTAGTTGGTCTTCTGGAAGACAAGTGATGTCTGGAGATGTCCGGAATGAAGGTAAGATCTCCCCCATCTCTTCTTTAGGGCTAGGTTGTACTTGGATATCAACCCCCTAGCAAAAGCACCCCTGTATAGCAAATTACATGGGGGCGGTTGCTAGTGGCAGTTGATCAAACCAAGCGACCGCCCGGTCTGTTTTTGGGGTTTTGCCCTATTTTGCCCCCTGACTTCTATAAAAGGTAACCCTCGTCCAACTTACGAATATTTTATTCGTGGTTACCGTTTTTGGAGGTCAGATGGTTGCGGGGAAGTGCCGAAAGTGGATCTGAAGTGCTAGCAGGGATCTAGAGATCAGTCCTTCCCTATTTCTGGCTTTCTGGAGTGAGGTAATGAATTCACCCTTCATTCTTTACCTCCTTTGTCTTTCAATTTCGTGTTAACCCATCCCCTCATCATTGTGGTTACCCTTATGATTCAATTGTGACTCTCTTTCCAATCTTCTTGAGGTGATTCATCCGAAAACAAAGCCTTGCTTTTGTGAAAAGGATAATCCAGTCAAGGGGAGAGTTCTGGGTAATCCAATGATGGTAATTGTTAGGATTCCTTCACCCTTTGGCTATAGGAGTGTTAGATTTGAGACTTAGGCCATGATCACTCGAAATCCGGATTGAAAACGGATGATCAGAAGCCTGAGTTTCGGATTGAAACTCTCTGTTTTTGGGGTGGTCACTAGTGGCGGTCACTCAACCTAAGCAACCGGCACGAGCGACCGGCTGGTAAACAATGACCAATTGACTTTTGGTTTTGATCCACCTTGATTCAATTAACTTATATATTATTGTAACCCTGTGTTTAGGTATTCTCTGTTTGAAGAGAAAGTCTTGTAATAGTTTACGGATCTCTTTTTACGGACAGTTTACTTGTATGCAGGTAGGACATTCAATCCTATCTTATGAATAGACTTGAACATGCTAGTCCAGTGTCTGTTAGCATTAGCCTTTCTTTATATATGTTGTTGTAGTCATGTCTTATATATTAATCTTGTTATATTACTGTTGTTTGTCTTGTTTACATATATACTTTGTTGGTTATGATTGTAATATACTGATGATGCACAGTGTGAGGTTCTGATGGGTGAGGTATTCCTTTGGGATATCTTAGCTTGGGATATCAGAAGGTTGTGGAATGGGACACATGCCTGCTGATGTCTCCAACACTGTCATGACTGTTTGATGACATTCTTAGGTAGAGTCTAGAATTGCATGGCTAGGTACCCCACATGCTACTACCCTTTCGGTAGGGGGATTGAAACCGAGTGACCCGTGATGACAGTGATGTGACGTTGGTCCATTGTTAATCATATAAATGGTAGGGTTGCATATGTTAGGGTTGGGCTCATGGACGTCCAAGGAATGGACCGGGAGTCGTGAGGAGTCATGAGAACATCCGGCCCAATAATATGTGGATGACCATAGGGTTAAGGAGTGGAGTCCAACAGCGGTAGCCAGTCCGTGAGGATTCTCATTCCTGGGTTGCGAAGGATACTGAACCGAGTTGGTTGGTGCCATAGGGGATGTATCTGGACTTCATGTAGACATGTTACCAGAATGACCTTGCATTGGATTAGAAACCCCGACATGCGCCAGTACTCATTACCAATGGTCGTGGTGAGAGAATGTTGACTTAACCCTAGCCATGGTTTGAGAGCCAGTGTGAATTTTCCCTTTTTCCCAGTAGGGATATCCCTATAGAGGTAACCAATCCTTGCCGGATCAAAGTGACTAGACTTACCCAGAGGAGAGTTGGTGTATATCTTAAAGCATGTCAGCTGTTAGAGACCTACATAGTTAGAAATCATAGTATCATTCATACCTTGCACTCATTCATATCATTTATACATTTATGCTTTGTTGGATAATTGATGGGAATTGTAGTTGTTCTTACTAAGTTCTCTAGAACTCACTTCTTCATCTTGTATATGTTTATTAGCATGCACAGAAGAAGGAATTGTACCAGAAGATGGACTGGTTTCCTATGAAGGAGCCATCCCGTATGAAGAGGATGTGGCACCGGCAATGGGAAATGGAGATAGCCTGTGTGGAAGCTCCTGCGGGTGCATGGAGTGCGCTTATCGCACCTATTGATGGTCAGAGACGAAAAGTTGTTAAACAGTTCACTCAGCGAATGGAGAAGAACTGGAGGACACCCTATCTTGAAATTCATGAAAAACATTATTTAGCCTTAGAAAAGGAAACTGGAAAGAAACTGATATAATTCTTTTGATTGCTTCCGCTGAACTCGTATTCGTTTTATTCATTACTCTTTCATTTATTATTGTTATTGGAGTATTTGGACTCCAGTAATTCTTTAATTCATTTATTGAACATTTATTGCTCTTGATTGTCTATATTTGTACTTATTATTGTTGATAGACTAAAACCGTGGATCCTGTGACTGATCACTCCCACGGGTTGTCTTGTGGGTAACCGAGACCGGCGGGTGGGGTGTGACATCTCTACCAGCGCTTTAACTCTGATCGAATTGGAATTGATGCTCCACAGTTTAGATCCAGCTCAACAGATTGGGGGATCGAGAGATCAAGAGACCGAGAGATTGAGAGACTTGAGGGAGATTGAGGGGATCAAGAGATTCGAGAGAGATCAAGCGAGAGGTTCAGAGAGATTTAGAGACATTGCTGATTTAGAGAGAAATTCAGAGAGAGTTCAAGTGGGAGAGAGATTGAGGGGATTGAGAGACCAACAGATTTGAGAGAGACTGAGAGAGGTCAAGAGAGAAATTGAGAGAGAAATTAAGAGAGAGATTAAAATTAATGATAAATTAATAATAATTTTTGACTAAAATGTCCAAATTATCCTTGCAAAAATAACTAAAGAAATAGAAAATAGTACAACATTATTGGTATTTTGAAAAATAATAAGGACAAAAAAAGATTTGCGAAAAAGGAAGAGTACATGCTTTTATAATAGTAGTATGATATAACAAAATATATTAAATAATCTTACGGACATTTTGGTCCCTCCATGTTTGAAAAAGGAAGAGTACATGCTTTTTTTTATTTAAATTTTTTATTTTTACATTTTAAGGGGTTAAAGTGTATCAATTTACAAAATCAGAACCTACTTCATTATCCGATTCCCAAATCCCTAGTTCAACAAATTCTAATTCCTTATTTTCCAAATCCTGTTGAAGATTTGGAAATGAAAATGGGTGAAAGTAATCTCAAACTTGGTTAAGTCAATCGACTCATCAGTGAAGTCAATTGAAAAATCACTATTTCTGCAAGATTCATCAGCATCCGTCTTCCCTTCTATAGATGTATTCTCTTCAGATTTGGCAACTGACTACTCAGCATTCAATCCAGACCCATTACCACAATCAATCGTTTCATCATCATTGTCAGTATCCCAACTCAAACATTCTTTCACCCTGGAAATTTCTTTCTTCAGAAGAAAAGCTCTAGCATCCTCCATTTGTTTGAGTTTGTAAACTCAGTAAAAGTAACGAGTCCAGAAGATCTCACAATCAAGATCTCTGGGAACCAACTTCCCATAAACAACCTTCATAAATTCATTCTGCCAAATTAAAGCCTCAATCTCCTCTGTTTTCTCCTCTAGCACAAACCCAAATTTCCACTCATTGAAGTCATTCAAATCCTCAGGCTCTACATAGTAAGTTCGAATATCAGCTTGAATTGACTGAAGCTTTGCCTTAAATCTACCAGAGGGTTCATTTGAAATCAGATTTGGATTGATAATCTCCAACATATCATCCATTAATCTTAACTATGATTTGGAAAATAAGGATTTAGAATTGGGAATTGGTTAATGAAGGATGGTCTGATTTTGTAAATTAATAAACTTTAACCCCTTAAAATGTTAAAAAAAAATAAGGGCAAATTTGTCATAAAAGTGATATTTTGTCCTTAAATTGACTTTTTCTATAGTACAGGGGAGGCATATGCAAAGTCTCAGTTTTTTTGGACTAAAAATGACATAGATCAAACCTCAGGGGGTCCAGATGAAAATTACCCAATTTGAATATACTTAACCGTGACTAACAGTGTTAGTCTGGCTAGGACCCACATATAATATATTGCACTAAGGGACCCAACATTAGTTAATGATCCACTAAGGGACCCACGCCTAAAAAAACTCAATATTATTGGTGTTCGGCTCATATGGCATATATGTTAAATGAAATGGGTTGGCCCATTAGGTTTACCTATAATTATTGGCCCAATTTATTAATTAGTAGGCCCATCAGTAATTAGATGTCTTCTAAGCATTGAACCCATTATTAATAATATGGGTTGTGGGCCTAAGCGTGAGTTGCAGACAAGGCCCATCAATGTTAGAAAATACCCATAATTCTGGTGAATTAATGAACATTAATGATGGGGTTTAAACCTTCTGCCGCGACCAATGTAGCGGCCATCCAGTGGAAGACTTAAAACCCTTAATCATATCATTATGCCTCTTAGGTGCGTTTGATAACTCTCCTGAAAAATATTTGGGTAATTTTCATTCAAACCTTAAGGTTTGATCTAAGTCACTTTTAGTCCAAAAAAGAAAAAGAAAAAAAAAAGACTTTACATCCTACCTTCCTTGTGGTTAAGGGTGTCAATCGGTACGATACTGACTTTGAATACCGAAAACCTAAACCGTACCGTACCAAATTTACAAAGTACGGTATGGTTTCAGTATTTGCAAAAATGGTTTCGGTATAAAATTGCTGTGGAAAAACAGTTTAAACACAATATATTGTGCAGTATAATTTCGATACGAAAGAACCCATTCCAGTTTTGTTATAGGTAAATTGATACTAAAATCAGTAAGTTTCCTATCCATGAGAATTTTGTAGCTTCCATGTACTAGTTTTATTACAGTAGATATAACACACAGTGAAGTGGCTATCTAGTATAAGGCATACGTTGACAGAATATTTTTTCTTAACTACCTTCAAAGGTTCTGGGTGAAATCCTTTGCATGGGAGAACTTTGTCATTAAACTTTGCTAAACAGGACAAGTGAACCCAAGGATAAACCAGGTAAAACTCTAGGGATTTAGGATTAGAAGAATCTCAAGATAGAATTATATAGGGCAAAACCACCAATTCATTGGGCTTTCATAATTTGATTTTCAAGTTAGTTTTACTGGTCTTAGTTTTCCACCATCTATTCCGGAGAACCAATCAATTTTATTCATAGAGATCAACTTCATATCCCAATCACCAAAATATTGATACTATGTGTTAATGACCGGAACGACCATGGTGATAAATAACGATTAAGAAAGCCTACACAACCTAACTCGCAGAGCTAACCATGAAGCCGGTTTGACCAACCAGACCAAAGCTTCGAGTTACTAGTCTTCTATAACACTTCAAATACAAGGATGAAGAGAACAGACTTTGTGGTACGATAAAACACTCTATCTTAAGCAGATTCCTCCTTCCGACCACAATTGGACTCCCGATCAAACTCTAATAACTCCACTATATAAACCCCACGAGCTAGCAGAGGAAGGTAAGTCTTTTTGGTGAGATTAATTACTTTGGTTTCTTAAGGAGTAATTGTGTTTACTTCTTTTGGATAACTGAGTTGCTCATCAGAGGCGTACCTCTACCAACAAGGTCGAGCACGTTGTTGCAGGGATTGAGTTGGAAAGACTGAGCAGGAGTTCGTATCATCAATTTGCAGGAACTTGTATCATCAATTTACTATGAATCCCCTAGACTAAACTTTCAGTTATGTTCATCGTTCCCTAATAACAGAGACTCTACAATTCTTGGTTTGATTCTTGTTGGTCTTCATAATTTGAAATAGAATTTTTAAATTCTATCCATAAATTAAATGCCTTCCAGACATGAGACATGTGCCTTTGGTTTTCAGAAATTCCACCACAGTAGTGCTCTGATGCATGCCTATTACTATTCATATTGGGCTATAAAGTATAAAATGGAAAGTTGATCTTGCTTACCAAGAATTCTAACATACTAATTCGCCCACCTTGTGTTGGATTTTTGTTTTTAAAATCAAATAAACAAAATAATAATATAATATAATATATTATTTAGATAAGTTTTAAAACATTAAAACTCTATCTCCCTAGTTTTGTTTTGGGACTCTTGTTTAGTTCTTACTCTATAGGACTCTTCTGAATGTATAGGTTCCAATCAAAGCATTTTTGCAATTTGGCATATATATTAGGTAATTTAATTTATCATGTGTTTAGTCCCACATTGGATGGAGCTAATGATTATATTGTTTATCTATACATTTATAGCTCCTAAGAGGGGTGTATGTCGGTAGAGAGTTACATGTAAATCACGCACATGCACCGAGCTGGACCGAGTTAGGCGTGGTTGCGGTTTTGGGTCTTGCTATAGGGAGGTGACTGATCATACAATCATAACTCTTCCTTGCAGATGTGACCTTACGTACAGATGTAACTCTCTGAAGGTGTCCATGCGAGCTTATAAATAGAGGAGAAGTTCTGAACAAAAGTCTCACTCTGATTTTGGTGAAAAAACAGAAATTTCGTATTCTAAAAAGTTAAAAAAATTCTGTTTTTGTTTTCTTCATTCTTGTGCTGTATACTACCTTCGTATCTCCTCTGCAAGTAGTCTTTGTTGAAGTGCAAGCCTTCATATCTAAGGAATTGTTGTATCTTGGAGGTGAGAACGTCAAGGTCAAACCCAGTCTGTACTAAAGGGGGCGTTCAAATATCTTAAGGAAAAGTAATGTATGTACGCCTCAACTCACCCTGTTCGAGCTCGTTCAGGTTCTGTTTCTGCTTCTTCTACTTCATTCAAGTAAGTGGTTCTGACATAAGGTATATTACTCTGTATTCTGTTTCTTTTTGTCTGATATTGGTATTGTCTATACTATGCCTCTGGTCTTCTAGTCCTAACACCTTGTCTATTCTAGCTCTGGCTCTCGTTACTAATCACCCCCTTCACTGACCAATGAAAATTACTCCCTCTTGAATCCCAACCCGTCGAAAACAAACCACCACTAGACTTACATTTCTTCTCCTCCCACCTTGTCTACTGCAGCTTCTAACCTTTAGCCTTTAGTCGCCGTCTCGTGAAGAGGAAGAGAAGAGTCTTGCATTCAACTGCCGAAGAGAGTGAAGAGCCTAACCTTAGAGATGAAATAGGGTAAAAATTAGGTCTTTCTAATCATGAAATTACACACATAGCCATTATTTGGTACAGGTAACGGTTTTATGCGCTGTACCTATCGGTATGGTATTCTGTACGATTTCAGGACATACTGTGGTATAGTTCCATGAAACCGATACCATACTGTACCGAATTTCTAAAATCGGTTTCGATACATACTGTACCGAATTTGAACAGTTTAAACGGCATTGTTCAGTACAATTTACATGGTTTCGGTATATAATTGACACCCTTACCTATGGTATCCAAAAAGACTAAGGACACATTATAATTTCTGACCAAAATACTCTTATTGTGCAATGGTCAAGATTGTACCATGTATACCCATTCGTTCCAACAGCTAATATAAAAAAAGTGAAGTCTAGTTGTGATTATAATATATTTTTTTAATTTTCTAGTCAAGGTTCTTAAAATTTCCAATTTACAAAATCATGCCCTTGGTTGAAACTAATGAAAGCCCATTTCCATCCTGCAAAAAAACCCTAGTTCAAAAAGTACCATAAGAAATTTTGTGAGAGTCTAATCATCTTGCATCTTTATTATTGGAAAGGTTTCAGAATGAGAAGATGTTCGCAGTGTTCGACTAATCGATCGCAAAGAGTCCTTTGGACTGTGGATTCCTTATTTCCAATTCGAAAGATGGGTTATTGGACTGACATTTGTCATCTATTAATCCGGATTCTGTCACTATTAATCTGGGTTCTACTTGTGCCATGGCGATTAACGCTGATACATAACCCTTTCTTTCCAAAGTATTTAATACATTAGATTCTGATTTTCCTTTCTTCTTCTTTTCCAAATAATTCATGGGAGAGATTAATTGAAACCCGTTTAAGACACTTAACCACAATTACGGAGAACCATTTTGGGTTTATGCTGAGAAGGTCTACAACAGAGGCTATTTACTAATTAGGAGACTCATGAAAAGGTATAGAGAGTATAGGAAATACCTTATATGGTATTTATTGACCTAGAAAAAGCTTATGATAGAGTTCCTATAACGTTAATATGACAAGTACTAAAAAAAGAATTGTGTTGCAAGTAAATGTGTAAACATAGTTAAGGATATGTATGATGGTTCAGTGACAAGTGTAAGAATAGTTGGTGGACAAAGTAATGAATTGCCAATTACAGTTGGGCTACATTGAGGATCAACTTTAAACCCATATTTATTTGCACTTGTAATAGACGAATTAATCAAAGACATTCATGACGAGGTCCCTTGATGTATGCTTTTTAATGATGATATTGTGTTGATAGATAAAACTCAAGTGGGGATTAATATCAAGTTAGAATCATGAAGAGCAGTTTTGGAATCAAGAGGCTTTAAATTAATTAAAACTCAACAACAGAATATCTAGTTTGTAACTTCAGTCATGATCGGGCAACCGATGAGGTGGTGAAATTTGACGATAAGGAGATTCCTCAGAGTGATTCTTTTAGGTACCTAAGTTCAATAATAAGCAAAAGATGTGACATAGAGGATGATGTTTCTCAAATAATTAAAATAGTGTGGATGAAATGGAGAGGTGCGTTCGGGGTCTTATATGATCAACGTATTCCACTGAAGCTTAAAGGAAAACTCTATAAGAACGTTGTTCGACCAGCTATGATGTACGGTGCAGAGTGTTGGATATTAAAAAGAATCATATAAATAAACTCAGTGTAGTAGAAATAAGGATGCTAAGATGGATGAGTGACAAAACTACGAAGGATAAGATAAGGAATGATCAAATCGGGTTCAAAATAACAATATTTATGAGTTATTTTTGTATAATATCTAATTTGAACAAAATTTTCTTTATTAAGGATTGATACAAGAGAATGAAATTAATGACAGAAAATTCACTTTCCTAATTTTAATTTAATTTAATTTGTAAATTAAAAAAAATTACAAAGAGTACCAATAATCTATGAAAAAAGAAAAAAAGATAAGAAAATTAATGGACAAAATATGACATTTGAATAAAAATAAGGAATACAATGTTGGAAATATATTACCACAGGGCAATCGTATAAGATAAATAAAGCAAAATTAGAAAAACTTATCTTGATTCAAATGGCATGAATGATCTCTTTGTTGAAAGCATCGTAGTATACATCAAGTGACAAATCAAAGGTGACGGAGTTGAAACGTGCCGATGGTAGTCGGCACTTTCTTTAAGGTATTTAAATGCCCCCGAATAATGCACACGAGTCAAGAATGCATTTTCACCCCCAAGATCAGTCAACCCCTCTATCGTAGATGGTGCACTTCGTAATTGATGGACTAAGGGATCCGTAAAGCTATATTCACCAATTCATTTTCTATGACACAACTTAAAGAAAACCAATGCTTCTCAAAAACGTTTGTGCGCTATAAAATCAAAACATCTCCGACCTTTATATAGAAGAGTAAGAGACACCACCAAAGGTTGTCTCCTAAAGAACAAACATCTCCCCTTAAGGTATGTTTGTTAGCAAAGACACTTATTGGCCATTTAGGTGTCTTTAAAAAAAGACCCAACCTTAGGAAAAAAATTGTTTGAATTTTCAAATAAAATTACGAAAATTACAACGTACAATAGTCAAAAAAAAGATTTGCGACAAAAGAGTAGGTACATGCTTTTATATATATATATATATATATATATATATATACACACACACACACTAGTAAAAAGCGCACGTGCAAATGCACTTAGTGATATATGAGGAAAAATTGAAAGAAAAAAAATTGAAGCAACTGTAAATTTGAAAAAACAAATGAAAAAACAAATGAAAAAACAATCATATTAAACATTATTTTATTCTGAGACTTTCGATGTCATTAATTTATGTCTTCAATATTAATTATTCTATTATTAAATTATTGCTTAACTTAAATAATAGTGATGCGTCCAAAATCTGCTCAGCCCTTAGATCTCCTCGTGATGACTTGCAAAACGAAAGCATCAGATGTGGCCCAACCGCGGGGGTCGGGAGTCCACCTCCGAAGGCTAAGTCAGTTGATGAACTTAATCACAAACGGCCCTGCTAGAAGCACAGAGCTAAGGAATGAAGAACTGGGAAAGATGATCTAGATCGTAAGCCGCTGATAGTTTAAGTCTATCAGTATGTATCTGAACCTGAGTCTCAGATTGTGTGTTTTCGATCTCCCTCACCTCGTATGGTAGTGAGGTTTATATAGAGTGTACCTTTGAATCTCCTTCGTTGGATGCACTTGAGCCTTCTTCGGGTAGTCGTTGGATCTTAACAGATAGATCCGTTGAGCAACAGACTTCTACTAGTTTGGACTAGTAGAGGACTCCTGAGATAACTCTTTAGGTTACGCGATGATTATCCCTTCGATAATGATTAGCCGCAGCCGTCAATTCGAGTCTGCCATCATTAGGGTAATTACCCTAATCCTTAAGTAGGATTAGGGCGTGCGTGTAGCTAAATCAATTTTCTTCTTCAGCAAGCCATCTTCTAGATCCGGTTCTCTCGGGAGCGAATCGGTTCCCTCTGCCTCGACCGGGGTCAAGGGTCGAACCAGGTATGAACCCGGTTTGATCATAATTTCTCCGTATCACGAGCCCCCCAGACCAAGCGTTCAGTCGATCCCGAGGGCTTGGTTTTTAACTGGGTTCTTCATCAAGCGATAGACTCTGCGTGCTCCATTAAATGTCATATCACATTTAATGTGGTGGTCACTTTTCCTCGAGCGTTGTGAGGGTAAGGCCACGTGTCACCTTGCAGTCGATCTGTCGTGGCTCACTTAATCCAAGCGACGGTTTCCGAACGCCTGTTTCGGATTCGTGAGTTCAAACTTTCAAAACTTCTTTCAATCTCGGTCGTTGATTTTGAATCAATCTCGATCGTTCAGATTCCCGAACACTCGTGCGGGTGTTTTAAAAGCGGTTAGTTGTC
Organism: Hakea prostrata; assembly: GCF_041222555.1. NCBI lineage: Eukaryota > Viridiplantae > Streptophyta > Magnoliopsida > Proteales > Proteaceae > Hakea > Hakea prostrata. Next base: position 41,649,191 of record NC_142604.1, on the reverse strand, counting down.
TTCGTAGGTTTCATTCTTCCTGTCTGGAATTTGAACCTTTGTTGTCTGCTTCGCGCCTTCTTGCTCTCAAGCTTCTGCCTCACTGAATCAGTAAGTTTACTGGTCTTTTTCTTTTTGTAGTTTACTGAAACAAGTAATGGCGGACAATGGGGCTTCTCTGGTACCCAGTGTTGGTAATAGTAGTGAGGCTTTTGCTTCTCCTGCTTCCGAACAGTCGGATAGTGATAACAAAACCCTAACTGTGCTCTGGCGTGAGTTTGCTAAAGTTTCTCAAAAAGGTTTAGAGAGAAAAACTGAAACTCCTCCTGCCTTCCTCGAGTCTGGATCTTCCAAGATTGTTGAATCTTCTAGGCAGCCTCAAACTTCCAGGTCCGATGGTGGACCTGGCTCTGTTCCCTCCATTTATAATGAGGAAACCCTTCTTTCAGCCATCCAAGATTTTGATTTTCCTTCCTCTTATCAGGTTAGGGCTCCCCTTTCTGATGAGAGGGTTGATTCAACCCTTTCGGGTGAATTTTTTCTGTACATAGATGCACTGGAAAGCGAGGTTCACTTTCCCTTTTTTAATCCTTTGTTCTCCGCAGTTCTGAATCATTGGGACATTTGTCCCGGAATGCTCCTTCCCAATAGCTGGCGTCTCATCGTCGGCTTCTTGGGTTTGTGTTTTGAACTTGGCATTACGCCATCTCTTTCTCTCTTTGTACATTTTCATGTTATTTCTATCTCTCATCCTCCCGGATGGGTTTTTCTGTCCAAACGCAATAAGGCTGAACTTGATTGGAGGGGCAGCATCCTTGCCAAAGGAACTTGCCCTTCTAACCACAAAAGATGGCGCGAACGATACTTTTTTTGTCGAGCGCCTCCATCGGATCTTAACTTCCCAACCGCCTGGTGGCGGTGTACTTCTTCTTCCGAGAATAACCGAGGCCTCCCCTTATCCAAAGAAGACGAGGTGGCCATCAGGAAGATCAAATCCATTCCATGGTATCAAGAAATACATGGATTTGAGGTGGAGTATAACTCCATTCTTCAGTACTGGGGCATGGCTAATTGTGAGCTTCTAACCATCATCATTTAATTTTACTGAAGTGATATGTCTTTAATTCTGACCCTTGTTCTTCTTTGCAGTGCCTCCAAGGATGAACCCTGAGAACCTGCGAGTGAAGGCTGCTAGGGCCGTTGCGACAGTCGAGCAACGATCACCCAGAGCCTTGACCGTAGATCAAGAGGCTTCTGCTCCCTCTCCCGACCCCTCTTATAGGGGTATCAGGAATATCAGGCCCGTGGCTGATGCTTCGGGTAAAGGGAAGAAGCCAATGGTGGAGAGGTCCAATGTCTCCTCCTCCGCCCGAACCAAAAGGAAGCATGATATAATTGATGCTTCCTCCCATAAAAAATCCAAAGCTTCAACGGATTGTGAGGAGGTCTTCACCCCCCAATGGACCCTGAAGTTGACCGACAGGGTGACTCGGGACCCTGAGAAAGCTGCAAAGTGGAGCTCCCTCAGTCTTGCTCCTTCTGACCGCCAGGAATTTGAAGCCCTGGATGACATTTCCCTTGTTAGTCAATCCACAAGGTACCGGTCTTCTCGCTTACTTGTTTTTTCATAATTTGTTATGACTTCTCATAATATTTTCCACCTTCCCAGGAATGTTGTGTTGAGCTTCTATCAACATATGGAAGCATTGAGCCGGGTTGGCCGCACCAGCTCCTTGCTGCAAACCTGTGAAGAGAATTTGGCCAAGGCCAATTCTAAGATAGACCGGCTGACTGCAGCTGCTGAGGAGCTGCAGAAAAAGCATGAGGAAGAAGTGATCTCCCTCAAGGAGACCCTCGATGCTTCGAAGATTCGTGCCGCTGTTGCTGAGCGCGAGGCCAGGAAGCAAAAAGCAGCTGCCACGTTGTTCGGTGACAGGCTTGAATTCCGATGTAGGGAGAACGAAGAATATCTGAAGTTGGCGATCCCTAGCAAGCCCGAGCATATAAAGCCAGAGCTTCGGAAGAAGTGTGTTCAGAAATACCTGAACAGCGTGCCTTTCTCCGAGCTGCTAGGGGCATACAACATTCAAGCTTATCGCTTGGGGCAGAACGACGTTTGGGAGTGAATTCTGGCATCAATCCCTAATTTCGATACTGCTCCCTTCAGTGAGGTGTGCCATAAAGAGGTCTTCGGGAAATTAGGCATGGATCTCCCGAACTGGGCTCGGGAAGAAAATGATCCTTTTCCAGCTGACCCTCAATATGATGCATATCTGGCTGACGAGCCGGCGCTTCCAGAGGAGAAATCACAAGCCAAGTCTCAAGCTGCTGCTATAGAGGACTCAGTCAATGTCATTCTTGAGGAAGGCTCTTCTGAGAAAAGTCCTCCCGATCAGGGTCCCTCGGGCAACGATGAAGAAGAGGCTTAGGGAGTTATCTTTTTTTTTGTAAAGATTGACCTCCTTATTAATGAATAGACATTTCTTTTTCATGTTTGGCCCTTCCATTTCCCTGTCTCCTGCTGAACTCCTGTCTTGAATATCGAAGTGTAAATGATAAAACCTATCACTTAACTTTACATTCTTCGACGAATAATACTCTTGTAGAAATGTTGCGAAGATGCGGTTTGGGAATATGCATTAATCTTCCCCACTACTTCATTTATTGCAAAGTCCACACGTTTCCCTTCTGCGAAGTTCAAACGTTTTCTTGCTTTGGTATACCTTTCACTGTTTCCAATGAATCGGAAATACACCCATTATTATAATGGCGTTGTGACGATTGGAGGTATCTCTGCATCGGGTGCTCGCTTCCACATGTTTCCATGTGGCATCCCTCCGACCGTTGATCTTGGTTTCTGCAAATTTCGAAGCGTCATTTCGACTTGGGTCGTTGGTTGTCCTTAGCTTTCAACCGTCGTCTTAATACCTGAGGCTATTTAAAGCCTTCATGGGTACTCTCCATCTATCCTGCTATCTGCAAGTTAGATTTGCTAAAGTGTTAAAGCGACATTCCGTCCTTCTGCCTACTCCCGTATTCCTCGTACTCCAACAATAGCTCTATCAACTTCTGAACAAGTGAGTTTTTGTTTTTTATTACTCATCTCTTTCCCCCACTTCCCCCCTGAGTAAAATGCACAGTAGTAATACTTGGGGTTTAGTTAATCGGGTTTGTCAGAAGTGATAGAGAACTAGGGTTTTCCCTTTTTTTTTTTTTGTCGTCGTTGGATTTCTGTACTGATACGGCTTTTCTGTTTGCATAGTGGCTCCCAAGATCAACCCGAACTTTATCAGAGCTAAATCTAGCAAAAAAAGCGTTCCGTCGATGGTGGTTGGGGCCAGTGAGGTGGTTTCAGCTAGTGAATCCTCCAAGCATAAGGCGACTGTTGTTGGTGAATCTTCAAGTCAGATTCCCACAGTTTCTATTGATGCCGCCCATACGCCTCTTTTGCCCGAAGTGATCGCTCGTCTTTCCCAGGAAGATCTTGATCACCCCGTTGTTGATGGCGTTGCCGACGCCCCTGCTGCAGAGACCATTGGTGCACCCCCGAAGGAGACTCTTCGGGCATCTGAGGCAACTATGTTGGCGTCTGATGAAGGTGTGGTCCCAACAGGTGCTCCTCCTATTTCCAATTCTAGTGCTTGTATGGCATCCTCTTCCTCTCCTTTGGAGTTGGAGGATTTTGCCACTAGGAAGCGCCGTCGGGTGACAGGTGATGCAGCTCATCCTTCTCTTGATGTAGCTCATCCTTCTCATCCTTCGCCCGAATTAGTGTCAAACGAGTTTGATAGAGCATTGGAATGGTGCACTGCTGCTCGAATGACTTCTGAGAGCGCAGTTCTTTCCAAACTTCCAGATGAAGTCTTTACGAAGTCACTGGTGATGTAAGTCTTTCTTCAGTCGGACTTGGATGATGCAAGGGAGAAGATCCGGCAACTGGAGAGAGCAGTTGGAAAGTCAGGAGCCAAAGGATCTGAAACGTTACCCCAAAGGCAAGCTGTCGTTCCTTTGCCCGAATCCCTTCCAACTGATGTTCGCAGAGCCTGCGTCTTCAAGTATTTACACAGTAAGCCCTTTGTTGATATGCTGAATGCTTATAACTTGCAGGCATACCAGGATGGTGAGAACGAAGTATGGGAATCAATATTAAGGAAAGATCCTCATTTTGATACGACTCCCTACAGTGCTGTTTGCCATCCTGAAGTATTTACCGACCTGGGTATTCCTCCTCCTGACTGGACCAAAGATAAGATTGATCCTCCACCTTCCGATCCAGATATTATGCATTATCTGGAAGATTCTCCTATTTATTCTCCCCTGGAAGAAGTCAATTATGATGAGCTCGCCTTGAATGCAAGTTTGGTCGAGGACCATACTTCTCCTGGACAAGCTGGACAAAGAGTATGAAATTGCGGAGGATTTTATGCATACCGAAATATTTTTTGTAATCCTCATTTCTCCTCTTCTTTTCCTTGAATCCACACCAATGGTTGGCTCATATGTTTGTTCTAGCAAAGTCGTGTCGATCTTGTATAACTTCTTAACAGTCACTGATGATGAATTTCTTTTTTGACCGAAGATTGTATCCAGCTCTTGTAATTGTTTTGATACTAGCCTCTTTCGATCTTTTGAAGAAATAAGAAATTAACTTCATCTTGAACTTTGCTAGCCACTTGAATCGTTGTTGAATTAGGTCTTAGTTGTTTAAAACAATGCCTATACTTAAAGATTTCCGGAGAAATACAATAAGTCTGAGAAGGAACTCACTCAGGTTTTAAACCGATGCCTTTACTTAAGGATTTCCGAAGAAATACAATAAGTCTTAGAAGGAACTCACTCGGGTTTTAAACCAATGCCTTTACTTAAGGATTTCTGGAGAAATACAATAAGTCTTAGAAGGAACTCACTCGCGTTTTAAACCGATGCCTTTACTTAAGGATTTCCTGAGAAATACAATAAGTGTTGAAGGACCCACACGAATTTTCATCCGATGCCTTATAGTTGGATCTTGTTCTTGAATGTGGTGTATGATGCCCCCCAATCAAAAGATAGTTTGTTGAAAGCCAAAAATTGCATTGATTGAGTTAAAAATGATTACATCGCGAACAAAATTGAAATCATCATCAAGGATAAAACTTTTTGAGATGCCTGGCATTCCACGACCGATCCAACTCTTTCTGAGTGTTGATGTTCTTCAGCCTATAAGCTCCTGAACCAACTGGTTTTACAACCATATAAGGTCCTTCCCAGGAAGGATCCAATTTTCTTTGGTGACGCGGGTCGGAAATTAGGGTGTTTCTCAACACCAAATCTCCGGCTAAGTACCGACGATTCTTCACTCGAGTATTATAATGAGACGCTATCCTTCTTTGATAATGTTGAGTTCGTGCTATTGCCTTTGCCCGAACTTCGTCCAACAGATCAAGACTATCAAGCAGTCCTTGTTCATTTTCTTTTTCCTCGAACTCACGATCCCGTAATGTCCCCGCCATTATCTCCACTGGTGCCAATGCTTCGGATCCATATGCCAACCTGAATGGAGTTTCTCCTGTGGGTGTTCGAACTGTAGTTCTATAGGCCCACAGTACATTATGAAGTTCTTCGACCCAAGAAGCTTTGTCAGCTTCGAGTCTTCTCTTTAATCCTCCCAGTAGCGTTCGGTTAGTAACCTCTACCTGTCCATTGCTCTGGGGGTATGCCACTGAGGACATACGGTGCTTGATCATATATGTTCCGCAAAATTGCTCAAATTGCGGACAGTCGAACTGAGTACCATGGTCAGTGACGATAATCTTTGGAATCCCAAAGCGATATCTGATTGATTCAAGCACGAATTTCTCCACTTTTTTCTCAGTAATTGCTGCCGGTGCACTGGCTTCAACCCATTTCGTGAAGTAATCAATTGCTACTATTAGATATTCCCGTCCGCCTGACGCCTTGGTGAATTTGCCCATGATATCAATTCCCCACATCGCAAAGGGAATGAGATCTAGAATTGAAGTCATGGTTTCCGCCGGGCGCTTCGATACTGTAGCATGAATTTGACAGTTACCACACCGACGAACATATTCCATAGCAGCCTCTTGGACCTTAGGCCAATATAACCCAAGTCTCAGAATTTTGTGAGCCAAGGCTCGTCCACCCATGTGAGCTCCACAAATTCCTTCATGAACCTCAAGCTGATTTTGCTCCTTCGGGGCCTATACATCTCATAAGGGGTCCAGAATAAGATCTTTTGTATAGTCTCCCATTCTGAATGACAAATCTAGCTGATCGAATCTTGATCAACTTTGCCTCTTTCGGATCCTCAGGTAATTTGTCATCTCTCAGATACTCGATTATCGGATCCATCCAGCAACGCTCTGCTTCAATATAAGAAATTTCTTTCTCATGATAACTTGGAAAAGTTATTTCTTCAATATAGACCGAAGGGTCTACATTCTTTTCTTTGGCATTGGCTAGTCGGGATAGCTCATCTGCCACTGAATTTTCATTCCTCAAAATCTGAGATATTTTCAAATTCCGAAATTGGTTTTGAAATGCCTGCACTATCTCTTGATATTTCTACAAGCGAGGTTCTTTAATACCATACTCCCCCTGGACTTGGTTGACTATAAGTTGAGAGTCACTATAAATAGTAACATCTGCAATAGACAATGCTTTTGACAACCAAAGTCCAGCTATCAGAGCCTCATATTCTGCTTCGTTATTACTTGCTTCAAATGCAAATCTGAAAGCATATCGAATAATAAATCCTGCTGGACTTTGTAATAGAATTCCAGCTCCTGCTCCATCTTTATTACTCGAACCATCCACATATACCTCCCAAGTGGTTGGTATAATGGGATCCTCGATGGTGGGTTCCACCTATACAGTAGTTTCTACTACAAAATTGGCTAATGCCTGAGCCTTGATTGCAGTTTTGGGCTTAAAGCTCACTTGGAACTCACTGAGTTCAATTGACCAGCACACCATCCTTCCAAACAAATCAGGTTTATTAAGAACTTTACTAAGAGGGAAAGTTGTAAATACCTCAATTGGATGAGCCTGAAAATATGGCCTTAGCTTCCTGGCGGCCATCATGAGAGCCAGAGCCTGCTTCTCAATCTGCGAATATCTTGTCTCCGCATCTAGCAACACGTGGCTTACATAGTAGATCGGCCACTGTTTTTTATCTTTTTCACGAACAAGTACCGCACTGACCGCTGAAAGGGACGTCGCTAGATATAGCTGTAATATTTCCCCCTTCTCTAGTCTGGACAAGATCAGTGGTTGTCCAAGTGCTTCTTTTAACTCCTCGAAAGCTTTCTGGCACTCTTCAGTCCATTTTGCTTCCTTGCTGCCCTTCAAGTCTTTAAGTGCCTTGAAGAAAGGCAAACATTTTTCTCCAGACTTGTAGATGAATCGATTCAAAGTAGCAACTCTCCCTGTTAAACATTGCACATCACGAACAGTTTTGGGAGCCTCCATATCAACCAGAGCTTGTATTTTGGCAGGATTAGCCTCAATTCCCCTCTGTGATACCATGAAGCCCAAAAATTTGCCCGAGGAGACTCCAAAGGCACCCTTTTCTGGGTTTAGCTTCATTTGATACTTTCGCAGTACTGAGAATACCTCAGTCAAATCTGCAATATGATTTGCTTTTGTAAAGCTTTTCACTAGCATGTCGTCAACATAAGCTTCAACATTCTTTCCTATCAGCTCTTTGAAAATCTTGTTGACGGCCCTCTGATATGTTGCTCCTGCATTCTTCAGGCCAAAGGGCATGACCTTATAATAATAGCTTTCACGATCAGTCATGAAAGCCGTAAACTTTTCATCTTCCTTATTCATAAGGATCTGATTATACCCTGAGTAGGCATCCATGAAACTTAAAGTTTTATATCCTACAGTCGCATCTATCAAGAGGTTACCATTACCACGTTGGCCAACCAAGTTGGGCATTCAATTGGTTCTATGAAACCAGAATTCTTGAGTTTTTCAACTTCGCTACGAACGGCTTCATATTTTTCAATGGAGAAATTTCTCCTTTTCTGTATCACCGGTTTCGCCTTAGGATCTATCTAGAGTTTATGCTCTGCGACAGCCCAATCGATTCTTGGCATGTCTTCAGCAGACCATGCAAATACATCTTTATTCTGTTGAAGAAATAACTTCAACTTATCTTTAAATTCCTCCAGCTGTTCAGACCTGATATAAGTAATCTTTTTCTCATCCTCGGTACACAGCTGGATTTGTTCCAGCTTCTCCAATGGTTCGGGTCTTTGCATCTCTGCCTCCTCCCGATCGTCTCGAACTTCTATAGGTAGGGCAGTTACCTTCCTCGGGCCCTCCTTGTCTTTTAAATAGGCAACGTAACATTGCCGAGAGATCCTCTGGTCAGAGGAGACTTGACCAATTCCCATATCAGTCGGGAATTTTATTTTCAGGTGTTTTGTCGAAACAATAGCACCTATCTTGGATAAAGATGGTCGCCCGAGGATCATATTATAAGCTGGCAGTTCCCGAACCACCAAAATATTGATTCGGACGGTTGTTTCCTTAGGAAAACTTCCAATAGATAAGTCCAACTGGACCGATCCTTCCGCCACTTTGAGATGACCCTGCAAAACCATATAGATGTGTGGATGAAGGTTTCATCAAGTCCGATCCACCTTCAATTTTTGATACACTTCGTAAGAAATTAGGTCAGCTGCAGACCCTGTATCAACCAAAACTCTATGCACTTCCCGACGTGCAATCTCTACCTTGATGACTATGGCATCATCATGAGGTAAACAAACATCTCTTTCGTCCTCCTCGCTAAAGGTGATAGAATCTTCACCATTCAGCTTTTTTTCGCTTCTGCATCTCTCCGGTTCCAACAAATTTGGATTTTGTTTTCAGACTCCGGAGTGATTTGGGCTCTGGTCCCCCGAAGATGGTAAGGATCGATGACCGAGTAGCTTCAATCACCTCCTTGCCCTTCTTAGACTTCGGGGCCTCCCTTGATCGTTCCGAACTAACCGAACGATCCCTTTTAGGAGCAGCCGCACGTGGCTCACGTGGCTCCTCCCTCCTTCTGCTAACAAAACTGGACAAATGTCCCTGAGATATTAATCTCTCAATATCTGCTTTCAGATGACGACAGTCATTTGTATAATGACCATAGTCCTTGTGGAATCGGCAATACTTTTCTCGATCCTGCTACTCTCCGGGTTTCAAAAGAATTTTAGGCGGCCACTTCAAGATATTTTTTCTTTTGATGATATTTAAAATATTAGCCCGAGGAACATTCAATGGAGTGTACTCACTTTTACCGGGAGACCTTTGGCGCCAAGCCTGAGATTTTCCAACCCGATCACGGACATTTTTCTTTGGCTTCTTGCTTCTGCTCAGGAGCCTTCTGTTCCTTATTGGAGACTTTATTATCTCCTTGGCGCGCGTCTAGAATCTCCATGACTTCAGCCTGCTTCTGGCATCTCTTTACCAACTCAGCATAAGTCGCAGGCATATCCTGTAGTAATAACTCCAGGAGTTTCCGATTAGTGAGTCCCGTGAATAGAGCAGTTTTGGCTACTTGCTCATCCAAATTTTCTATCTCCATCGTTACTTTGTTGAATCTTTTCAGAAACTCTCTAATTGATTCGTTCTTTCCTTGTCTGACAGTAAACAAGGTTTCTTCCGTTTTCTTGACCAGTATTCCACTCTGGAATCGCCCTATGAATTTGCGCGCCAATTCATCAAAGTTTACGATCCTTCCAGAGGGGAGGTTTGAAAACCACTTTTGTGCTTGCTCCAGTTAGAGATGAACCAAAAACCTCGCATAAAATTCCATCAGAATTACCTGAAACTGCCATGGTCTGTTGGTAATAGCCGATGTGAGCTGTTGGATCTCCGGAGCCATCGAATGTAGAAAAGGTAGGCAAACGGAAGTTATGGGGAAACTGATATCCCGCAATTGGCTCGGCAAAGGGGGTCTTCCGAATGACTAAGTAAATATCCCCAGCAATCCTGCCCTTAGCCAACTGCCCTAATTTCTCATTGATGTTGGCCAATTCCTGACCAATCTGGGTCGGGTGATCTTCAGCAATATGATCACGACCTCGATTAACACGATCATCACCAACAGCCCGTCCTTCCCGAACATTCCGCTCGTCGCGAACTGCTCGATCATCGCGAACGGTTCTTCTGACAGTTGGTGAGTGAGTTCTTACCCCTGTATCCAACCTTGTATTTGAATCAGTTGTACTCTCTTGCGGTCTGTCAAACCGATCGTCTCGCCTAGGTTGATCATCAATCCTCCTAGGTCCTCGGTCTCCTTCACGAAAATTCTGACCGATATTCCGGTCTTTAGCCAATCTTTGATCACGTGGTAACGCACGTCTCCCTGAGTCGCGTTGATCAGGTTCTTGTGGTAAAACCACTCATCTGGTGAGCATGTAGAATGCTTGGCTCACCTCCAAGAGTTGAATCTTTACCTGATCCAATTGATCTTGGAGTGTATCAGGAGGATTATGTCCTCTCTGACCATCATCTACCTCGATAGGATTTTGGCTTCCCTGGGGAATATCTGGATTATTCGCTCTAGGGATCTGAACACCCGAATTGCGTTGTACAGCGGCTGCTGCGGCTACTGATCTAGTCACCATGGCTTTTCAAGTCGTTTCCCACAGACGGCGCCAAATGATGCGTCCAAGATCTGCTCAGCCCTTAGATCTCCTCGTGATGACCTGCAAAACGAAAGCGTCAGATGTGGCCCGACCGCGGGGGTCGGGAGTCCACCTCCGAAGGCTAAGTCAGTTGATGAACTTAATCACAAACGGCCCTGCTAGAAGCACAGAGCTAAGGAATGAAGAACTGGAAAAGGTGATCTAGATCGTAAGCCGCTGATAGTTTAAGTCTATCAGTATGTATCTGAACCTGAGTCTCAGATTGTGTGTTTTCGATCTCCCTCACCTCGTATGGTAGTGAGGTTTATATAGAGTGTACCTTCGAATCTCCTTCGTTGGATGCACTTGAGCCTTCTTCAGGTAGTCGTTGGATCTTAAAAGATAGATCCGTTGAGCAACACACTTCTACTAGTTTGGACTAGTAGAGGACTCCTGAGATAACTCTTTAGGTTACGCAATGATTATCCCTTCGATAATGATTAGCCGTAGCCGTCAATTCGAGTCTGCCATCATTAGGGTAATTACCCTAATCCTTAAGTAGGATTAGGGCGTGCTTGTAGCTGAATCAGTTTTCTTCTTCAGCAAACCATCTCCAGGATCCGGTTCGCTCGGGAGCGAGTCGGTTCCCTCTGCCTCGACCTGGTCGAGGGTCGAACCAGGTATGAACCCGGTTTGATCATAATTTCTCCGTATCAAATAGTAACTCATTAATGTCATTCTAATGCTTAGGTATCCTTTTTATTTTTAATGTATAAAATTTTTTGACTTAGATATCTAAGAGGTCCTCCAAGTGCAGAATGATTTACCTTAAAGGGGTTTCCATCAAATAGAAAATAAGATATATAAAGCAAGCATCATTGAAGTTCTTTTGATGTTTATATTATGGCCGAAAATTTTTTGATGTTTATGTATTCTTTTGGATATGTTTTTATTTTTCATTTTATTCTCCTCAGTATTCATTTGTAACATAAATACTTTTAAAGTATGAAATATTTTTGGTTATAAAATCTAAGAGGTGCTAACAGAGCCTAGTATGCTTTACTTTACATTGGAGAGTTTTGTTCCATTAGAAAATAAAATATATAACACGAGCAATCAATTCCTAATGATGGCAATTCTTTGGTTTGTTAAGATTGGATTTCAATTTAAAAAATAACATAAATAAAGCAAGAAATACCAAGTTAGAAAGGGTGACAGGATTTCTTAAATTGCATGACAATTTATTAAATTTCTTCTTTGGAAAATTCCAGATTTACTAATCAAATTTCACTTCCATATAGATAATTTAGAATTTTAGTGACACCTTTGTAGAGATTTGGTCTTGAACTTGTAAAGAAGCTTCTCTTCTTCAAGCTGGTGTTGTCAAGTGACCGCTATCTTTTCAAACTTGTCAATTTTTTTCCTCTTTCTTTGGAACCGACATTTGTGCGTACCTCGACTAAATCTTCTTGGGCAGCTTTATACATATACAACAAGGTTTCACCCTTGACCCCATGGTCGAACTCTTGACCTTGTAGTATGAGTTTTGAAATCATGGAGATCACCTATACATCAATGGGCATTTTTTTCCTTATTTTTTACACATAAACTTTAATTGAAAATAGTGCTAGCCAAGTCATGTGAGATAAATCATTGACAATGTTGGGCAGCTTGTGGTAAGTTCCATATGTATGCATAGATGCTTTCTTTCAAATGCTGGTGCTGGCCAACAGGGTACATGGTTACATTAAGTCCCTGGAAAAGGAATTGAGTAATGCAATTTAATAAGACATATATAAGAAATAAAACACTTCAAGAGATTTATTAATCTAAACATAATTACTTTGTGGAATTGTTATGCATGAATTCAGAAGTTATCAATTTATGCTAACACAAAAAATTAGATAAACCAAATTAAATTAAAATCACTAAATATTGAATCTTTTCTAAGAGGGAAACATAAACTATTAAGTCCATAGAATAAAAAAATTGTTGCCTTGTATCTTCAACCATGATTAGAATAAGTTGTTCTTATAACAAAGGATGAGTAATAATTAGAAATTAACATCAAACACTAAAATGCATTACCAATCAGATCAATCGTTGTATCATCTCCCACAGTAATTTTTAAAATGCAGGCACCTAAGTCTAAGAGCAACTACATAGTCTCCACATTTAATGCTGCCATGTGGAGGGTAATGATACCTTTATTGGCAAGTTTATTTATCATTTTGCAAAGAGCATTGGCCACAAGAAATGAAACAAAGTAACGTAAATCAATAGAATTCAATATATCATAAAGTAAAAGAAGAATAATGCAATGTGTACCCTTCATCGAATTCTTCTTTGGATTCTTGTTTATCAAATTTTTCTTAAGGGTAGTCCATACATCGAATCCCTAGTAAAGGAATTGAGTAATGTAATTTAATAAGACAATGTAGGAAATAAAACACTTCAATAGTTTCATCAATTTGAACGGAATTACTTGTGGAATAGTGGAACTATTATGCATGAATTCAGAAGTTATCAAATTATGTTAACACATGAAATTAAATAAACCAAGTTAAATTTAAATCACTGGACATTGAATCTTGAATATTTTCTAAGAGGGAAACAAAAAACATTAAGTCCATAGAATAAGAAAATTGTAGCTTAGTATTTTCAGCAATGATTAGAATAAACTGTTCTTGTAATAAAGGATGAGTAATGATTAGAAAATAATATCAAGCATTAAAGTGCATTACCAATCAGATCAATTGTCGTACTATAGTGCATTACCAATCAGATCAATTGCCGTACTATCTCTCACAGTAATTTCTAAAATGCAGGCACCTAAGTCTAAAAACAACTACACAGTCTCTGCATGTCCATTTAATGCTGCCATGTGGAGGGTAATGATACCTCTGTTGGCAAATTTATTTATTATTTTGTAAAGAGCATTGGCCACAAGAAAATGAAACAGAGTAATGTAAATCAATAGTTTTAAGTATACCATAAAGCAAAAAAAGAACAATGCAGTGGGATCCCTTCATCGAATTCTTCTCGGGATTCTTGTTTATCAAATTTTTTCTTAATGGGTAGTCCATACATCAAGAATGTTGGGAATGTATTCCCCAAGGAAGAGCTTAATGCATCGGGAATGCCCATTTAAGGCAGTAAAATAGAATGCTACTCGCACTCCATTTAAGGAGAGAACAAGCTTGCATCAAAGTAGTATGTTCAATAGGATGAGTAACTCAATTTTGAATAAGAAGAGTCCAAAGTCAGATTTAAGTAGTCTAAAATTAACATTGTGAAAAGTATGAACTTGGAACGAAAAATTCAATCAAATGCAAGATGAATAAATGATAATGACAACAAAATCAAGTTGGGCGGTTGGATTGGTTTACTTGTCCACGGAATTCTGGAGATTAATATCAACTCCTGATTCAAGTAGAGAGAGACAATCTAAAGATTCAAAACAACTTAGACATCGATGAGAGGAAACAATTGTAGTACCCGTGAATTGAAGATATTAAGATTGACGTTGATACTAGTGCAACAGATAAATAATATGTATATTACCTCAGGTGACCTTAAGCTACAAAATAATGGAGGGGAGAATTCCGAACACCAAAATTTGAATTCTTCGTAAGTCACGGATTATAGCCAATAAAGCCTTAGTTTTCTAAAGATCCTCATCTCTTGCAGTAGAAACCAATGTTCTCCGATAACAGAATTAGGCTTCCTGAATTTGAAAATGAAAAAAGCATATACTCCTCTTCCTAGAATTAACACAATATATTATTTAGATAAGTTTCAAAACATTAAAACTCTATCTCCCTAGTTTTGTTTTAGGACTCTTGTTTAATTCTTACTCTATACGACTCTTCAGGATGTATAGATTCCAATTAAAGTATTTTTGCAATTCGGCATATATATTGGGTAATTTAATTTACCATATGTGTTTAGTCCCACATTGGATGGAGCTAATGATTATATCGTTTATATACACATTTATAGCTCCTAAGTGGGGTGTATGCCGGTAGAGAGTTACGTGTGGATCACGTGCATGCACTGAGCTGGACCAAGTCGGGTGTGGTTGCAGTTGTGATCCGTAGACCCTAGTCTAACCAAGCAAGCTTATAAATAAAGGTGTCCATGCGAGCTTATAAATAGAGGAGAAGTTCTGAACAAAAGACTGACTCTGATTTTGGTGGGAAAATAGAAATTCGTATTCTAAAGTTAGAAAAATTATGTTTTTGTTTTCTTCATTCTGTCGCTGTATACTACCTTTGTATTTCCTTAACAAGTAGTATCTGTTGGAGTGCTAGCCTTCAGATCTAAGGAGTTGTTGTATCTTGGAGGTGAGAATGTCAATGTCAAACCCAGTCTGTACTAAAGGAGGCGTTCAAATACCTTAAGGGAAAAGCATTGTACGTACACCTCAACTCACATTGTTTGAGTTTGTACTAGTTTTGTTTCACTTCTTCTACTACATTTGGGTAAGTGGTTCTGACATAAGGTATACTTTATATTATGTTTCTCTTTGTCTTATATTGATCTGTCTATATTGTGCCTCTGGTCTTCTGGTTCTAACAATGAATCACATGATCTATAGGGTGTAAGTAGATACCGGATCATCAACAAACATTTTGTCTTCGGATGCTTTTCGATTACTTATGATAGATTAGGATGAACTCAAGGCAACCGTAACTTTGCTTTATGGATTTGCGGGAAGTTCTACCACTATAGGGGGAAATATACAACTTGATCTGGTGGTGGAAACATTTCCCCGAAAAGTGACTTTGCCAGCCATGTTTATGGTTGGCAAAATCTGTTAGCGTACAACATCATTTCAGGCCGCCCGACATTGCTTTTAATCTGTTAGACATCCCCATTTTCGGTATACATTGCCTTGCTGTTATTGTAAATGAATTCATACTCTTTTCTCAATTCTTGGTCTCCCTGTATCTAAGATAGGGTTTGAAAATAATGTACCATAACTTAAACCTTGATAATTGTTACTCCTCAGCTGTGTATTCTTTCATGTAATCATACAAAATTCATCCTTTGCTAGGATTAGTAAATTATCATGCCGTATGAAGAAGAAATAGGTCAATGCGTACAAGTCCATCATTTAGATTCTATTACGAAATTGTGAATCGTTTGTGTGGATGTAATGCTATTTCATTCATCAAGCATAATGTCTTTCATTGAGATAACAAAAACTTGTTGTTTGTGATTTATTTATACTTTCTTTGTTTGTCTGAGTAAAGAGGAGAAGTCTGTCCTGTTCCACTACATGAACAATCTCTTCTTAGGAAAAGGTCGGTCGGGAAGTTTTACTTCACTAATTGATACTTTTTTATTAGAGGTTGGTTTCCTTCACATTACTTCAAAAAATTTCATATACATGGTAGGGATATGTTGTGACTTGGCATTCCTACAGATCACCAATTCTTCATGATATGAGGATTTTAATTCCAACTTCATTCTAGGCACTTCTCATGGGTTGTTCCCGATGAAATTTTGTACGTGCCTTAGTTTATTTATTCATTCTGTTTCCTTAGTTGTACAACCCACAAGTAATATGAAATTGAAAACAAATTTAAAAATAATAAAGAACATTGTAGCATAGGCACTAAACATAATTAAAATTTGAAGAAAGGTTAATGAACAAGTCCTTATAAGAACTCTCTATTTATTTAATTTTTCATGATAAATAGTAACACAGGTTTATTATCACTTAAATGCAGCAACACAGCCTCCCATTTAACTTGCATTTTTTGCCAGTTGTAATTCCATATTCAGCACATTCCAGCGTACATCCTTCTGCACCACCCACGCATGTTATGCAATCTCTTTTCGCTTTCACAACAATTTCACTAACTTCCTTCATTTCTGTACCTATGGAGGGAAAAACAGAAGAAGAAGAATTAGTCTTGCTCTATATTTTTGAATATATGTTCTTATGAGAGAGATAAGAGAGACTCACTGATAGATTCTGCGAATAAGATAAAAGAAATGACAAGAAGAAAGACTAAGTGAAGCTTGAGTGAAGCCATTTTTTGGTCAAAAGCTTGTATTGACAAAGATCTTAATCAATTGTTGTCTTGACAAAGAACATCATAACTTTCATATATATAGGCACTGTCAAGAGGGTTATTGGTTTGTACTGAAATCCCATTAATTCTCACTACCATCAATGGAAATGCCTAAATAAGGATATTTTGATTGAAAAAGGAAAGTGAAAAAAAAAGAATTTCAGTTTCTAAGTAAAGCAACCAAAACCAAAACCAAACCAAACTAACCACATCAGATTGAGCTAAATTATGTCAGATTTGATCTAGATCAATCACTTGCCTTTTTATCAAATTCAGTTGAAATTCGGTTTGGAGGCTACAGCTACTGGTTTTAACGGACATTGAACCAAATAACATAATTTATATATTTTTTATTTTTAGATTAGTGTATTTCCATGTGTGGTTAGCCTTTATCTCTCAATTACTTTAGTCAATTCTTTTAAATGTCAATATATCTTTTGATTTAGAGTTTTTATGTGTGGGTCCTAACCAGACTAACACAATTATTTGCCATTAAGTATATTCAAATTTCAAACGTGTAAGGACCCAAATGCTCCTCAGGTTATTTGATACATCGTTGTTATTATATATTTACCCCTTTTTTTTGGATATATCATACTATCATTCATATTATTATATAAAAGCATGTGATCCTCTTTCGCTGCAAATGTTTTCTTTGACTATTGCATTCCTTATTTTTGTTCAAAGTAGTAGTACTTTTGTATTCTTGATAAAAAGAATGAGATAAAATTAGGAGACTTTTTTTTTAGGCAGTTGATCTATCAAGAATATTAGGATAACTTTTTATTAAAAATATGCCATTTAAATAAAAATAGATAATAAAATAGTCAAGTGAAAAATTTGCGACAAAACTGGAGTATAAAAGCGCCTTAATATATCTTCAATTGTATGAAGTATGAAAGGTTAACAATTGAAAAGATGAGAGGGAGATCAACTTCATATAAGACAAAATCTAATAAAAAGAAACAAAACTAAAATAAAGTTAATTGCATGTTTTATTTAGGCAATTCGATCCTAACCATTCACCAGTTGGCTATAAGTGATCCCTCACAAGAAACAAAAACACTATTTACAATATAAAGTTATACTAAAGGGTTAATGCCGGACTAGAGCCACATCAGCCTCAGTTTTTTCGATTTTCTATTTGCAAAATTGAATAAAATTAAAATTGAATTTTGAATCATTTATAAAAAAAAAAGAATAAAAAAATATGTGGCACTTCCTTGAAGAAAAAAGCTAGGTCATGGTTGAGACATATCTTATTTCTTCCATTTGAGTCAGTTTGAGATGCAATCTCTCTCTCTCTCTCTCTCTCTCTCTCTCTCTCTCTCTCTCTCTCTCTCTCTCTCTCTCTCTCTCTCTCTCTCTCTCTCCTTTCTTAAGTAGACTCGGCTACTATGAGAAAGACGAAGCAGCCTTGTGCCTTGTTAGTGCTGCAATCTCTCTCAGGGCCTCTCTCTCTCTCTCTCTCTCTCTCTCTCTCTCTCTCTCTCTCTCTCTCTCTCTCTCTCTCTCTCTCTCTCTCTCTCTCTCTCTCTCTCTCTCTCTCTCTCTCTCTCTCTCTCTCTCTCTCTCTTCTTTCTTAATGGTGGCTCAATTTGTTTCTACCCTCTCTCTTCTTTCTTCCAAGAGACGGGTTTATTTCTTGTGATCTGTCTCTCAGCTCTCTGTCTCTGTTACTTCCTATAGCACACTGAGGTGAACTATTGCAAGTCCTGGAAGCAGTATAATACGATGGATTTTAAACCAAAGGTTTGATCGAACAGCAAGATTTCGGAGCATACGATTCCAAAATCAGGAAGGTGTTGTAGCATCAGCAGATGAAGAACTATGTTCAGTGAAGCCGACGAAGTTATATCAGAGTTAGTTTCTATAATTCGGTTCTTTTCCAATTATTTTCCCCCTTTCTATCTCCGTTTTTCCCTTTTCTTATCCCAAAATAACGAAATAAAATTCAATTTTGAATTTCCAGTCGATTTCAACGTGTTTTTTAATTCTGCAGTTTCTTAAAAGTAATCCCAATTCAATGGAGTGATCAGGCAAAGTAAAATTAAATAAAACAAAACAACTTTTAGAGACGATAACAATGAACAAGTAAGATTAACTAAATTTCAACATGAGAATCGCAAATTGCATGAATGCGTAAGGTGGAACGAATGGATTCATACCTTAATCCGACAGCTCCTTTCATCTTTAAATTTTTCTGTCTTCAAATTTGTCGGAGCTTAAACTCTACTTCTGAAATAAAAGCTCTTCTTCCATGGTCGTAGCTTTCTTATATATTACTACTATTTGAGTTCTATTATGAGTTGCGTTCATATTAGGAATCCTCAACCCATTATGTTGTTTGAGTTCTATTATGAGTTGTGTTCATATTAGGAATTATCAACCCATTATGTTTCTTTATTAGACTTTTGTTTTTTTTTTTTTTTTCAAGATATTCATCTAGGACAAGATTGAGATGAATCTGTTTCCTCCATTATAGATATTTACATGCTTTTAATTAAAAAATATTTTACTTCTTAGTATTGGATATTAGAAATTAAGGTATGTACCGATGTTGTACTCTAGTGGTTCAAAAGTTCAGTTTAGGTTGGAACTTAAAATTGCAAAGATTTCGTTACCTTATCAGTAGTTTATTATTTTTCAAAGGACATCAATATCCATAAGTTGAGCACAAGCATTCCTGTCCAAGACATTAAGGCAAGGTCTTATTTTTATTATGTTTTCATTTCTATGTTAACTTAAACACAAGGAATTTAATGGTGGGTCATAATACACTTTCTCATAGTGCGAGTTTATTTTCCTCCACTTCAAAGTATTAACTCCATCTAAAATTTATTTATATTGTTTTCAGTATAGTCTCATGTGGCATGATGTGAAAAATTAATATAATCGACGATTAGAAATTCTGTAAAGATCATTTTATTGGTGAATAGACCCATTTTTAAATCAAACTCTAGCAACTCTTTCCATCCTAGTACTGCACTGCTAATGTCATGTAAAGGAAGGATTTTGATATGTCTTGAATTATTTCTTTAATAATTGGTTTGTTCATTTTTTCCTACCTTCATTAGCATCTATTTAATTTTTTGATGTAGGGAAGAAGGGTTGGTTTAGCGATTCAGCTAAAACTTGGGTTTGGACAAAATGCATGGCTTTAAGTAGTTTTAAAGATCAATCGAATGGTTACCTGGTGAATGATGTCTGCATCATTGAAGCAGATGTTACACTCATTGGTACAGTTGAAAAATCTCATGCAACGGTCTTGTTTTGCAAGACATTGAAAATCTCACATCTTCCATATTCTGATCTCATCAATTCCAAATTGATCCCAATTTATAAGAGTGGTTCTAAGCTTCTAGCATATCTTTGCTTCAAGAATTCCTTTTAGAACCTAAGCCACATCAATAACCCTAAAAGCAGGAAAAGTTCAACATGTGTACTTCATACTACTATGAATAAGCCCCAGTTATGCACCGATTACCATTGATAAGCAGCCAAACGTTTAATCATACCAGAACAACTTATACTTCGTAGGAATCCTATCCATAAGCATTAATCACACAACTAAACACTTTATTTATTAATTTTTTTTTAAAAAAGTACACACTTTATTGTTTAATGTGAAAAGAAATGGTTGTGTCCTATCCACGACGTGGGAATACACAAGGATTCGTATGGTTTAGTACATTAGAACCGTTCTCTGCAGGTTCTACGCATTAATTACGTAGCACCCAAGCAGTTTTCATGGTTGAGGAGTTTGGCTTCAATGTTGTGCATAATTACGCATTAATTACGTAGCACCCTTTCTTTCTTTCTTTCTTTTTTTGGGGGAGGGTTTCAATGTAGTTCACAAAAAAAAATAATAATAATAAAATGGGCTATCAAAATTGATCTTGATCATAGGCAGCTTAGCAATGCACATTAATTGTGCAGCACTGAAGCACAACCCATGGTTTACATTGGGAGCAACAAAGAGAAAGACGTCAAGAGTAGAGAGAATGCCAGGGTTTTAAATTTACTTGCGTTTTTGGTCCCATTTTTTTTTCTTGTTCTTCTTATTTTTATTTTTTAACTTTGAAAATCAATGGTCCCGTGTTGAAATAGCTTAAGGGCTGTTTTACCAAGTTGAAGAAAATGGCCAGTCTTGAAAAAGGTAAGAAATGGTGAGTTAGACTTCTTCGGGACTGAGCGGGGAAACTCTTTTAGAACTCATCTTTATCTACAAGTAGAAACATTGACAACCTCATCATAACAAATTTCAATAAATTTCTTTCGTGTGTTATATGAACTTGTGTTGAGTCCATTTGACACACATTTCTTTCAAGTTAACTTATCTAAAGCATGTTCTAAGCTGCAACCAGTGGCGGACCCAGGATGCAATAGTGGGGGGGGCCGAAGAATGAAAGCCAGATAACCTTCCCATTTGGGGTCCCACCTCTAAACTATTTTATTAAATTAAATAATGGATTCACATATATTTTGTGGGGCCCACACATATTTGAAAAAAATTATAAATTATTGATAATGATATTTTTTTTCCGAAAAAATATAGGTAAAATTAAAGCAACAATATAAAAAAATATATAAACATGACTTCAACCCTAAAAAGTTAGATGTAAACCAAAATTTTCTTTGGTAGGAGATGTAAACAAAAAAATTTTTTAGGTAAGAAATGCAAATCAATGGTAGTTAGCTACCTACTAACTATAGACATTTTATTCACAATACAAAATCAAATAACAAAAATTGCAGAAGAAATAAAGAAACATAGAATATAAAATCAAATTAAAAAGAATAACAAAAAAGAAAGAAAATAAAAGAGAGAAAAAGAGAAACAATAAATAAATTGAGAAAGAGAAAGAGACCTAATTGTGGAGTAGATTTTTTTTTCCAAATTTTCTTAGCCACGCTTATAGAAAGGGAAGAAAATAAATTGGAAAAAGAAAGAGAATAGAGGAGAGAGGAGAGAGGAGAGAGGAGAGAGGAGATAGGAGAATAAATAGAGATTGAAGAGTTAGTTTTTAATAAGAATAACATTTTGATTTTTGAATACCTAATAAGATAAGATTTTTTTTTTCAAAAATTTCCTTTAACCCGATGTTTATAGAAACAGAAGAGAATAAATAGAAAGAAAAGATAAGAGAGAAGAGAAGGGAGAATAAACAGGGATTGATGAATTAGTTTTTTATTAGGAATGTCATTTATACCCATCATTTTACCTTTAAAGATTGTTCACAATATTGGGGGGGGGGGCCAAATAGTGACATTTCACAACTGGGAAGAAAAAAAACCGGAAAAATTAAAGGAATTAAAGGAATATGCATAAAATATTTAAAAATCCGGGGGGGGGCATGGCCCCCTCCGGCCCCTTCATAAGTCCGCCCCTGGCTACAACCTTTAAGATTGAGAGGCTTACTCCCAACGTTTGATGCTACTTTTTTGTTTTGACATTTTCTTTCATAATTTGCATGACTTCCACCTTGATTACTATTCTGACCCAAAACTGAAAAGAAAAAGGAACTTAGTTCCTCTGGGGTTTATCACCACTAATTCCTAGGTTGGAAGCTTCGGAAAAATGTTTTGCATGAATCTTCACTGGCTTTGATCCTCCATAGGTCATTAACCAAGTAAACTTTGTTGTGACAAGCTGCCGTACTATATTTTGTTAGAAGAAACTTTTGCGTCTAGCAGCCACAAGGATTTGAGGAACTATGAGTAGAATCCAAGAGCGACCCATCTGATCTCTGGAATTTTTCTTCCATAGGCATGACATCCGAGTGGCGTAGGTCATGAGAAAACGAAATTCTTGGACTCACCCCGAGACCAGAGCAGCTCTCCGAGGCCAACCAGAGATCGATGGCCATATCTTTCGATCGATCTTCTTCCTTCCTTTCAAATAAATCTCTTTGAATATTAATTGAATAGCCAGACAAGCAGGACAATCCCTGCTGATTATTAAACAAGGTTTAAATCGCACAAAACCCCCTTACCCTTACCCTTACCCTTACCCTTAGAGCAGAAAAACAAGAGAAAGCCGCGAAAAAGGTTCCAACTTCGAAAGGAGGACCGGCATTGAACACCGTAGAAAAAATATATGAGATAAATTGATAACCAAGACCCTTGAGTCAACAAATTGCTGCTCAAGTAGTTTGAAAATGGGACAAGAAAATGGAAAGCCAGCATCAAAATGAAAAGAAAAAGGAGAACCTTTCGATGAATGATCGACTTTGAAAATCTCAGAGAGATTTGATCCATGGAACCCTAGAGTCGTATTGCAAATTCGCAATTCGACGAGAAAAAAAGAAACCCTAGATCCATCCAAATACTTGTATTACCATCACCGAGAATTCTCCAAAAACAGAAACCCTAGTTTCCACTTTTAGGGCTCAACCATCTCTACCAGCGCTTTAACTCTGATCGAATTGGAACTGACGCTCCACAGTTTAGATCCAGCTCAACAGATTGGGGGATCGAGAGATCGAGAGATCGAGAGACCGAGAGACCGAGAGACTTGAGAGAGATTGAGGGGGTCGAGAGATTCGAGAGAGATCGAGCGAGAGGTTCAAATAGATTTAGAGACATTGCTGATTTAGAGAGAAATTCAGAGAGAATTGAGTGGGAGAGAGATTGAGGGGATCGAGAGACCGACAGATTTGAGAGAGATAGAGAGAGGTCGAGAGAGAAATCGAGAGAGAAATTAAGAGAGAGATTAAAAATAATTTATGACTAAAATGTCCAAATTATCCTTGCAAAAATTACTAAAGAAATAACAAATAGTACAACATTATTGGTATTTTGAAAAATAATAAGGACAGAAAAAGATTTGCAAAAAAGGAAGAGTACATGCTTTTATAATAGTAGTATGATATAACAAGGTATATTAAATAATCTTATGGACATTTTGGTCCCTCTATGTTTGAAAAAGGAAGAGTACATGCTTTTTTTTATTTAAATTTTTTATTTTTACATTTTAAGGGGTTAAAGTTTATCAATTTACAAAATCAAACCCTACTTCATTATCCGATTCCCAAATCCCTAGTTCTACCAATTCTAAATCTTTAATTACCAAATCCTGTTGAAGATTAGGAAATGAAAATTGGTGAAAGTAATCTCCAACTTGGTTAAGTCAATCGACTCATCAGCGAAGTCAATTGAAAAATCACTATTTCTGCAAGATTCATCAGCATCCGTCTTCCCTTCTATAGATGTATTCTCTTCAGATTTGGCAACTGACTGCTCAGAATTCAATCCAGGCCCATTACCACAATCAATCGTTTCATCATCATTGTCAGTATCCCAACTCAAACCTTCTTCTTCCATCCTGGAAATTGCTTTCTTCAGAAGAAAAGCTCTAGCATCTTCCATTTGTTTGAGTTTGTAAACCCTGTAAAAGTAACGAGTCCAGAAGATCTCACGATCAAGATCTCTGGGAACCAACTTCCCATAAACAACCTTCATAAACTCATTCTGCCAAATTAAATCCTCAATCTCCTCTGTTTTCTCCTCTAGCACAAACCCAGATTTCCACTCATTGAAGTCATTCAAATCCTCAGGCTCTACATAGTAAGTTCAAATATCAACTTGAATTGACTGAAACTTTGCCTTAAATCTACCAGAGGGCTCATTCGAAATCAGATTTGGATTGATAATCTCCAACGTATCATCCATTAATCTCAACTATGAGTTGGAAAATAAGGATTTGGAATTAGAAATCGGTTAATGAAGGAGGGTCTGATTTTGTAGATTAATAAACTTTAACCCCTTAAAATGTTAAAAATAAATGAATAAGGGCAAATTTGTCATAAAAGTGATATTTTGTCCTTAAATTGACTTTTTCTATAGTACATGAGAGACATATACAAAGTTTCAGTTTTTTTGGACTAAAAATGACAGAGACCAAACCTCAGGGGTCCAGATGAATATCACCCAATTTGAATATACTACCGTGACTAACAGTGTTAGTCTAGTTAGGACCCACAAATAATATATTGCACTAAGGGACCCAACATTAGTTAGTGATCCACTAAGGGACCCATGCGTAAAAAACTCAATATATTATTGGTGTTCGGCTCATATGGCATATATGTTAAATAAAATAGGGTTGGCCCATTAGGTTTACCTATAATTATTGACCCAATTAGTTAATTAGTAGGCCCATCAGTAATTAGATGTCTTCTAAGCATTGAACCCATTATTAATAATATGGGTTGTGGGCCTAAGCTTGAGTTGCAGACAAGGCCCATCAATGTTAGAAAATACCCATAATTCTGGTGAATTAATGAACATTAATGATGGGGTTTAAACCTTCTGTCGCGACCAATGTGGCGGTGGAAGACTTAAAACCCTTAATGATATCATTAGGCCCCTTAACCCCAAGGGGTGGCTCAGTTGGCAAAGCCCAACGCTTCCACGTAGGAGGTCAAAGTTCGAATCCCCTCGGGGCTAGTGTCGAAGCCCTGCCTATATTAATTATATAAAAAGCGCCTTGAGGATGTAGTCGTGGTGCGCACAAGCTGGCCCGAATGAACCTCATTTCAAAAAAAATAATAAAAACCATTAGGCCCCTTAGGGGCGTTTGATAAGTCTCTAGAAAAATATTTGGGTAATTTTCATCTGGACCATGAATTTTGTGATCCAAGTCACTTTTAGTCCAAAAAAAAAAAAAAAAAAAAAGAGGACTTTAGATCCTACCTTCCTTGTAGTTAAGGGTGTCAATCTATACGGTACTGATTTTGAATACCAAAAACCTAAACCGTACCGTACCACATTTACACGGTACAGTATGGTTTCAGTATTTGCAAAAATGGTTTTGGTATAAAATTGTTGTGGAAAAATAGTTTAAACACAATATATATTGCAGTATAATTTCTATACGAAAGAACCCATTCCAATTTTGTTATAGGTAAATTGATAGTTTGATACTAAATCACTAAGTTTCCCTATCCATGAGAATTTTGTAGCTTCCATGTACTAGTTTTATTACAATAGATATAACACACAGTGAAGTGGCTATCTAGTTTAAGGCATACGTTGACAGGATATAATATTTTCTTTAACTACCTTCAAAGGTTCTTCAAAGGTTCTGGGTGAAATCCTTTGCACGGGAGAACCTTTGTCATTAAACTTTGCTGAACAGGACAAGTGAACTCAGGGATAAACCAGGTAAAACTCTAGTGATTTAGGATTACAAGAATCCCAAAATAGAATTATATAGGTCAAAACCACCAACTCATTGAGCTTTCATAATTTGATTTTCAAGTTAGTTTTACTGGTCTTAGTTTTCCACCATCTATTCCAGAGAACCAATCAATTTTATTCATAGAGATCAACTTCATATCCCAATCACCAAAATATTGATACTATGTGTTAATGACCGGAACGACCATGATGATAAAGAACGATTAAGAAAACCTACACAACCTAACTTGCCGAGCTAACCAAGGATGAAGAGAACAGACTTTGTGGTACGATAAAACACTCTATCTTAAGTAGATTCCTCCTTCCGACCACAGTTGGACTCCCGACAAACTCTAATAACTCCACTATATAAACCCCACGAGCAAGCAGAGGAAGGTAAGTCTTTTTGGTGAGATCATTTACTTTGGTTTCTTAAGGAGTAATTGTGTTTACTTCTTCTGGGCAATTGACTTGCTTGTCGGAGGCATACCTCAACCAACAAGGTCGAACACATTGTTGCAGGGATCGAGTTGGAAAGGCCGAGCAGGAGTTCGTATCGTCAATTTGCAGGAACTCGTATCATCAATTTACTATGAATCCCCTAGACTAAACTTTCTGTTAATATGCTTCTAGTAGTGCATCTAGCTTTATGGGTAAGACAATACATGAATCCTATACTAATAAGACAACAAATACATCAAGAAGGCGTAGCACATAGCAGCTAAATCCCACTCCATGGGTGCGGGAGCCTTGTAACCCTGTAACCATGAATTCCATATGATGCGTCTCAGTTACGATCCAGATGTTGACTGAGCCACTTTAATCTCCAAAGACGATGAGTCCTACAAGAAAGGTTAGAAGCGGGCCAGCTCGTATGCCAGCCAGCCGCCTCCGATGGCTAAGTCAGACAATAAACAGCTTAAGATCTCGTGCAAAAGTTACACAAGATTATGTTCAGAATGTATTCGTTGCTTACCGAGGGGGTGAGTTCTTGTTTAAATAGTGTATAGGTTACCTATTTGGGTTCGACAAGCTTTCCTGACAATGGCCGTCATATCTGCCTTGACTACGCTCCCTTGTCGGTGATCCCGCTTAATCATCTTTGTAGTTGACCTTTTATCTAGGGCGTCATTGTCATACGGGTCCAACGTAAGTGGCGCTCTTTCTTAATTAGTCGATAGAGGTCCCGACCAAGTATGTGGTTTTGCACCGCTTGGATCTGAAGCTGGTCGGGTACAAAACCTCCCGTATCACCATACTTGCTAATCAATGAAGCTTCATATACGGATATACAAAAGAAAAAGGGAGAAAAAAAGATTGATCAAACTACTAGGACTTAGTAATTTTACTTACTCTAGCTGAAATAGTTTTAAATCATATAAATATGATATCAAACCAGTATAAAGATGAATATTATCTAAATTTCAGCCTTTGAAATTAAAGATACCATTGGACACCTTGAAGTTAAACCAATTTCAACTCAACCAAGCTTACACGCACATAACAACAACTAATAGGTTTTGTTTTAAATTTATGCAAAGAGCATAAATTTGACAGAAATCTCTCATTGGTCCAAGAAGTGTCTAGTGTTTTTGTTTGTTGTTAAAGGCATGAATGTCATGTAACTCTTGTGGACTAAGTATTGTAATGCATGATCTTGATAGTCAAAATTAGGGGTGTCAATTCTGGGATCGAACCATTAAAACCGGATTGAAAAAGTTTATTAAAGCCTGATTAGACCGATACGTGGCTAATTAGAATGGGTGTGGGTTGGGGATTGAAAAACCTATCAGTTCTGGGTTGGTTCGATCCGACCCAGCCATGAATTGAGTGGGCTGACCCACTAACCAAATAGAACCATTAAAAATCCCCAACCCATTATAACATGTTATCGTTTTCTTATGTTTCTAAGTCTAAATGTGATATATCAAAAAAAAAAATTTTAATGTAGAATTAATTAAGAGGTTTCTTTATTTCACTATTTAAAGAGGTTAGAAAGACAGTTTATTTGGGCCTCAAGCCCAAGAAGCAAGATTCGAAAGTCCAAATATAATTTTAATTTGAAACGGGCTGAAATGGTTTGATAACAGGTTGCATGGTTATGGTCTCAAAACTTATCTAATTCAAACTTACAAATGTTAGTCGGAATTGGAAACCCAACTCGAAACTGCACCAACGTGAAATTGACCCAAAATTGAAATTTTGTTAATGGTCCATGTTTGAGTTTGGTGCTTTCAACTCAAAATCAAAAAGTCCAAACCAAAATTGACCCAAGCAAACCGTTGACACCCTAGTCGGAACATTGTCATTGTTACATCCCTCTAGCCGATACCCTATCTGGAATATCCGGAGGTGTGATTCACAACCCCGAAGATCAAGTTTAGGAACGATCATATTCACTTAGCATAATAACATAATCAAAAGCAAGAACAAATCATTATATTCAAGTAATTTAATAATAAAAATCAAGAAAGAATCACAGAAGGATCACAAAAGAATATCAGAGTGCGGATAATAAGATACCAATCAGAAAATAACTGTAGAGTATAACGGAAATATTCCCCACAACAAACGCAGAAGGTAGATCAGAAATTTAAAGCAATATCTAAGCTATTACAAATAAAATAAAAGTCTAGAAGAACAAGAGTAAACTAATCAAAATTCTTCTGGTCGTCTCTTTTCTTTTTCGATCCTCGCCTTCTTCACCTTAGGGTTGTGCTCTTGTAACTTCGGGTCAGCTTCTTCTAGCTCACGATCCCATCGACAAATAAGACGATGCTAGCTGCCGTCAATAGGAGCCGTCAGTGTAGTCCAAACCTGTGTTCACATCACTGGTCATGACCTTCTCCAAGGATTTCCGAAGCTGTAGCATGTAAGGAAGGGTCCTCCATACCGAAGCACGGGTTCTCTTCCGGTCTTGCAAAAGCATCTAAAAACAAGTCCCCCGAAAGTTAAGCTCAAAATAACTTAGCAAGTAATTCAATCACAACAGCCATCTACACACAATTCAAAGCAAACATAAATGCAATGATATGAGACAATGAATGCAAGTATGCTTCTAACTCTAGATATGCTGGTCTCTAGTGGCAGACTTGCTTTAAGTCATAGCACCATACTCCTCTGGGTAGGTCTCAAATCACTCTCCCTCAACCATCTCGGTATCTTGGGTTCTCCGTTGGTAATTGGGTCCTACATCCCTCTCAAACATTCCATGACTGGGGTTTAGGTCACTGCTCTCTCATATCACCATTGGTCTGAGTATTGGCGCATGTCAGGATTAATCCTAGCGTAATGCAAGTCATCTACTTAGTTATATCAACTTAGGGTTAGATGCTTCCGTTCCTCGCCTCTCGTGATCCTTTCCGGTATCTTTCATCCCACTAGAGTCATCATATTGTATGGCTACAACCAACTCGGACTACGGATTCATTAACCCTATTGGTCATCCAAAAATAGTAAATGGGAAGCTCTCATGTCCTCTCACGGGTTGGTTACCGATCTTGAGCGCCCATGAACCCAAATCTACTACTGCAACCCTACCAATGAATGACCCCTACAATGTGATTCATGTCCTCTCAATGGTTGGTTACTGGTCTTGAGCGCCCACAACCCCCATTGTTACCACGGTTCACTTGGTCTCAATTCCCTTCCGAATCGGGTCTGATATAACAGGGTACGTATTCCTAGCCAAACACTTCTAGACATGCCCTAGGTATGTCAACCAGCAATCAAGGAAAGCGCCAAGGGGCACCATAGGAATGCGTCTCATACCACCTCCACTGGTGTCCAATGACAGAATGCTAAAAAGGCATTCCCCATTCTTCAATCACAACTTAGGCATTCACATCACATCATGCTTTCATACATATTATTATCAAGTCCAAATCACATTCACATCATTCATAATTGAATCCAGTATGTAAATCACAATATAAATAATCTACTATAATTACAGAAGTAATATAATGTAAAGAAGGTAAAACAACAGTAGCTAATTCATGCATTTGAATCATAACACATCAAGCATGTAAACATGCATATTATGAGTGAATGTACTCACCTCGAATTCCGAATCTATAACCTTCAAGTGAGAGATCAAAGAACAAATCCAAAATCACCTAAACAAGCTTAAACAAACATGTATAGGTCATAAGAAACAAATCCAAGAGTCCGGAATCGAAATAGAGTCAAAACAGGGAAAATTGTTGTCATTGACTCTGTGGGCAGTTTGTCAGTCTAATTGACCCAGGTGACCGCCCACAGTGTTCTATACGGACAGAAAACCCTAAATTGGTAATAACTCCTTCGTTTGAAGTTCGATTACTCCTAAATTCGAAGGGGAGTTGCACAAAAACATATTAAAACTATCTATGATGATTCAAGCATCAAACATGGTCAAAGGAATAGAATTCTAATTGAATCATAAAATAGGGTTTTTACCGAAATCGATCCGTGGATTTCACGGAGAGAGTAGAGAGAAAGGGGTTTTGCTCTAGGAAAGAAAGATGCATTGAGAAGGGTCTAACATGAAAAATAAATCAAGGTCTTCGAATGGATACCCATTCTTGAAGGTTACCCTAAAATTGCCCCTCAAAATCAACCCACAGCAGATTCACAAAGTGATAGAGGGAAAAGGGATTCTCCCTAAAATTATGGGGATAGAAGGAAATGTCATAACAATGGCATGAGACCTTCCTCACAATCACAGAGGTAGATAGAAAACAAAGAAAGAGTAACTCATGGTCTCATGCAAGATCAAAATATAGAAAACTCACCATATGGCTTCAAGGAAAGCATAGAGTGAATGTGGATTCACTCTAAGACTATGAGGATCAGAGATTAGGCCATTACAGTATCAAACAATTAGAAGAAACAGTAGAAAGAGTAGATCTAGAGAAAAATAGATCGATTACTAACCCTGTAGAAGAAGATTCAATGGAGAAACTGTAACAGATGCTTGGAGATCTTCCTTGCCTTTGAAGAGGAAGTTCTAAGGTCCTTCCCACATTCTCTAGAGGCTTAGGAACAATATGGGGTTGAAATCCATGAAGTTCTAATATATAGAGCATAAAAAAACCTATAAAAAACCTAAAAAATAGAGATTTACAAAATTGCCCTTGACCCTGTGAGTTTCTCAGTTGGGTCTATCAGGCTGATCGACCCACTTGATCAACCTAGGCTGACAGCAAGCCCAAAAATAGGAATTTCAAGCTCCAAACCTCAAAATTTTTCAATGGGGCTTCTCCAAACTCAACAAATGACTTATCTAGCATTGAGGGACCTTCCAAAACATGTCCAATTAGGCCTCAAGTCCATCAACCAAGTTCTTCAACATCAAAATGTAGTTTCTTCTCCAAACAAAAAGGTTTCCAAATAGGGAACTCCATCATCAATGTCCACGGTTTTTTATTCAAACAACATGTCTTCCATTGAGATAGCCCACAATGTCTTCTTCCTTCACTTCGGTTCTTCGGATCTACACTAAGGAGAGGTTTGACCTGGCTTCCTAGGACCTTCCAAAGATAACAACACTGTACTCAATGTTCAACGAAGGTCAAACATCAATCAAGCTCTTCTTCATCCAAAACAAATAGGGTGTCCAAGTTAGGGTTAGGTGGAATTTCACAGTCATCCACCCCCTTAATTGGTTGTTGTTTATTTCGCTCTAATTTATCACTTCACCGACTTCAAATTAGACAGAAACATGAAACATGAGTAGGGGATCTTTGGAATAACATCTCCTCAAAAATTTCAAACCCATTACCTATTGTGTGGTATAATTAAGTGGGCCATCTTTAGTATCCGTTGGGATAAGCCTAAAGTATGCTCCAATAATATCACTAAGTTTGGAAGACAAATTTATTTGTTTATTCTTTTTTTAAACAAATTAGTCCTAAGATGAACTAACATAGGTTTAAATCTAGCTCAAGCTTCACTTTGGATCAAGAAGTAGAGCACAATAAAGTTACATCCTACTTACTTGCAATATATGGTATGGCAAATCATACTAATATAAACTGTCAGATGGAAACAAGATTCCATGTTTTGGTCACATTCCAAATTTGCTTTCCTTCTATCAATCTTGAATCCCTTAATTGGATTCCACCCTATAAACAAGGCCCCTTGGAAGGCTCCACCCACATATATATATTTTTTCTTTGTGTGTGTATAAAGTATCAAGGACAATTGACTACATACTTTCTGCCCTTCTTTTGTTTCCTTTTCATTTGGATAATCACCGAAAGGCTGAAATTAAGAATTTCATGTTGGGGGTTAGGCACAAGAGACAACAATGGTTGTTAGTGTCCCTTTCCAATGAGATGCAGAGAAGGTGATTCAGAAATGGACCCAAAAGGATATATTTCTTTATAGCTAGACGTCAGATTGGAATCCACCATTAGCAAGGATCCTGTTTGAATTGGACCTTTAACATGGAGAAGAAAAGGCAACTCTCATTGAGTTGGTCAGAAATTTGCCACTTTAGAAGGCAGGATACAATGAACACATAGACCATCTATGAGACTTTAACAACCAAAAGAAGGTCCATGAAAAGCGCACTATGTGTTATCACCTATGTCTTTGGATCTTCTTCTCGTATGTGACTGTGCTTGTGTTACACTTCTCAATTATACATTTAGTAGGGGATTTTATTTTTAAGCCACAAGAAGGTGGTTCAGAGGAAAGCCCACTTCCTAAATATTTGATGGAGGAGTATGAGAAGAGCATAGTCTTCTACCCTCGAGAGTAAATGATCATAACTCATTACTAGTTCTAGATACTAATCCTAACTTCATTTACTACTACAATAACAAGTCTTATCCTAACTAAATGGGGTCTGTTGCATGGATCTTTTCCTTCTAATTGGTTCCATTTAAGGAAAGGTTTAAAGTATCCCACGATATCATACGATACATCTCGTTACGTCTCTCAATTGAATTACACTAAAATACATTAGTCATAGCGATACAATACTTGATACAAGATGATAGGTCTCTTAAAATCATCTGACCGATACAATACTCGATACCAATACTTTAAACCTTGATTTGAGGCCATACTAAATTCAAGATTTAAGCTATGCATATCATTTCTCACTCCTTCTCCTAAGGTCTAGCTCCTAACTATTCTAATTTCTTCGATCAATTAAAGACAAATCATTTCTTTATACAAGGGTATTTAAAAGCCTCCATTAAACATAGTCATGTCACCTCAATCAACCTTCAGCTATAAATTATTATGATCCAAACCTAAAAATTTTCTCAACTTTAGCAAAAATGGAGGTGATTCGTCAAATGATTTTAGTGGCAAAACCTCCACGTACGTGATATCAATAGGAAGTGACTTTCAGTGCAATGACTATTTAATGAAAATAAAAGAAGATTGGCATGCTCTTCTTGAACTTTCGAGTAGATTCGGAATACAGTCTCTATCAAGATTAGACACAAAATTCTTCATAATTGTCTATGTACACTTCATCTTGCCCCATTGTGGGACCTTCCTTTTACCTTCCACCCTGTAGCTTGTTTCTTTCTTTATTTATTATTTATTTTAGGTCGGAAAGAAAATCCCTTAGGGTTTGATATTCCATTTCTTCCAAAACAACATCCAAAAAGTATAAATTCCATTATGGTGTTGAACTCCTCAATTGCATGGTTTAAAGTATCTCACGGTACGATATGGGAAGCTTCTGTGTTCATATTGAATAAGATTGATACGATACATATCGATGTGTCTCGATCTCTCTTTCTTTTTAAAGGGCTCATATAGGATTACACCAAAATGTAATGGTCAAGATAATATAATACTCATACAAGACGATAAGTATCCTAAAATCATTTGACCAATACGATACTCGATACAAATACTTTAAACCTTACTCAACTGATTATTGACTCCAATAGAACATTAATTAAAACTTGAGATGATAGTACATATTAGGGCGAAACCCTTAGGGAACTGTACATGCATAAACTTGGAAATGAACCCAGCATCACTCATTAGTTTAGAGAACTGATAAGAAATAAAAAAGGGACCCCTCTCAAGTCAAGCACTTTCAGATAGTTGGAACCACAAATAAACTATTTGTAGGATTTGGAAATGGTGATCGATGGGGTTTCTGACATCAGATTAACACCTTTGGAGTTGCTGTCAGCCATGTCAATTGCTTCACTATCAATAATCATCTTTGTTGGTAACTCGAATATCTCTCCCTTTTCACAATTCAAACTTGATGTAGTTGTATCCTTGCTTTTTCCCCAAACCACGCAATAAAGGCCGGAAACTATGAGAATTGCTCCAATAACACTAGAATTGATCACAAAGGTATGAAATCAGAATCTGCTAGCTAAACAAAGTTCACAGAAAGAGAAGATATATTTCATGTTTGAAATAGTTTAAATTCTACCTTCCCAGGTGAATTTGCTCTGCAAGAATCAAAGAACCCAAAGCAGCAACTATGATCATGCATAGGGGGCTGAAAGCTGTAACAAAGACAGGACCTCTCTCCTTGATCACCATTCCTTGCATGTAATATGCCATCCCAGAGCAAACTATACCCTACAAGAGATCAACAAATTGTTTGATTAAGAAAGGTTTAATCATGATTAGCAAGAACTAATTAAGTAAACTCACATGGAGTTCAAATGAAAATTCTAATATGTTTTGGAAGCCGATGTTAAAGTTAGCCCACTAATCTCTTTTGGATTAAGGGAACTTTAAGGTAATAAAATACACAATTAGTGCACAAATCATATTTGATGAGCTAATCAAAGGTTTCAAACTGTTTATATCTATAAATTATGCCTATGCTTTATGAAACCTTAAAATGAAATAATTACCCACTTGGCAATTATAATATCAAAACCAAATTGTCACAACTTTATTATGACTTTTCAATATGTGTCGTCATAATGTCATGTTTGTTTGAAATGGAAAGCTTGGTTAGTGATTTAAGAGACGTCTTGTCTCTTATCAAGTATTCTGTTTTAGTGGCTAATAATTTTGATGCAATCCAATATGTATCATGTCGACAGTATCCAATATGGATATGTATTAATCAGTATCATATCATATCGTACTACACTTTAAACCATGGGGTTCATGTGGTAAAAAATTCCTCAGGAATAAAACAAGAAATGCCATTTTTTCTTGAATGAATGAAAGATATATAGACACTTACAGTGTAGACAGGACCAAGGAGTCTAGAATCCCAACCCAGAGCCCATCCACTGAAGTCACGTTCCAAGACAAGTGCAGCCACTGCACCTTGAAGGGTGCCCATCAGGCATATCAAAGCAGTTAAAGAGAGCTCTGCAGGGTAAGCCTTTAATGTGAAAGACTGCACCAGAAGAGCCAGGAGATCAGTTTCTGTTGAGTTGAAACCCTAATAAGACTACATGAGAACAAGCTAAACAAGAGGAAAGAAACTCACTTGCAGTATAAAGAAACCAGCCCAACCAGAACAACTAGCAAGTAGCATTATTGTTCCTATAACCCAGTGTTGACTAGAAGAACCATTGCTGCTGCTTGTCTCGTGATGTCCTCCATGTAAACTCAGAAAGTTCAAGATGGGTCCTTTGTACAAAGTCATGAGTGTAGCTCCACCGATGGTTACGACTGTTCCAATGATCTTAGCCTGACTGCGTATGTTTTTGATCTGGATTCTCTCTAACCTGACCATGATTAATGAGCCCATGCAAGCCAAGTGATCAGTTAACATTATTTCACACAAGAAAAGAAAAGAAAAGAAAACTGTGTGAGCATATATGCTTTTGATCTGGATTCTCAAAAACCTGACCATGATTCATGAGCATGCATGAGAGCCCATGCAAACCAAGTGATCAGTTTATCATCATTCCTCAAAAGAAAAGAAGAAGAAGAAGAAGAAAAAAAAAGAAAGCTGTGTGAGAAGATGTTTTTATCATTTTAAGGTTGTCGAATCCATGTAAAAAAGGTTTGCTTCGGATTTTTCCGGTACCGTTTTCCACCTTTATCCAAATTTGAGGACCGGCAGCAAACGCTGGCGGAATTTGTGTGAACAGATATGAGTGATCTTTTAATGCTTCTCCAATTAAGGAGACCATTAGTGGTCCTTAATGGTATCTGCACTAGGGCAAATAGTAGTGAAGTTCAAGTTATCTGGAATAGTAGTTTGAGTTCAATGGAAAACGAATCACTAGGTCCCACCACCACTATCAACCTTTCCGAAACAAAAGCTTCCTTGATTTCATAACTTGTGCTAGAGGGTCCAGATTCTAGACAACTTTTTGGTTACTTACATACACAAGCAAAACATGATTAAGATTGAAATATTATTAAGAAAAGAACAAGATTAAGATGGAGAAGCTTACTTAAAGATCACTGCCATTATGAAGGTTAGAGCAGGGAGAGCATTAAAAATGGCAGAAGAAAATGTTGCTGAGGTGTAGTTCATCCCCACGTAGTACAAGTTTTGATCAAGCACAGGCCTGTGTAATCAAATGAATTGATTAAAGTTAGTGATACAAGTCAACCAACCCAGATCTTCTATGAATTGAACAGTTCATTAAGTAATGGTTTAAGAGTTTTACTCCAGGAAGCCGAGCACCATTATCCTCAAGAAGATGGAGAGTGTCATCTTTGGCCTAATTTTCCTGTGAAAAGACGATAGCATAAGAGATCAGTCAAAGAAATATTAATTCCATGGAAGAACCCAAAACACTAATAGTTCTAACCAGACTCAAATCACAGAGAGAGTTAGAGCTAGACCTTTCGAAAACAAGTGCGAAAGGAGCAATGACAAGTGTAGCAACGGCGTGGCGATAGACAGCAAGAACATAGTGACTCATGCCACGTTTCATGCAAAGGATAGTAATGATATACATCCCTGCATAACCAAATTGAAGAGAGACCATGGCCAAGTAAGGTTTCAACTTGGTGAACATTGCAGAGAGCATCTCACTTGTGCTTTGGCCTTTCAT
Organism: Hakea prostrata; assembly: GCF_041222555.1. Classification (NCBI taxonomy): domain Eukaryota; kingdom Viridiplantae; phylum Streptophyta; class Magnoliopsida; order Proteales; family Proteaceae; genus Hakea; species Hakea prostrata. Next base: position 41,612,354 of record NC_142604.1, on the reverse strand, counting down.
CTTTGAACACTTGCTCCTCTCTTTTTTTTTTTTTTTCTCTTCTCTAAACTCTCTTACTATCCTGACCATGGAAATGGCGCCCTTCTTATAGGAAGAGAGAAATAAAAAAAATAATACCTTTTAACAGAAGTGTGTAAGGCACTTAGCCTTATTTGGATTCCCTTAGGCGTTATCCATTAAGAACGCAAAAGGGGAGAGGGGGGAAAAAATAATTAACACCCATTTACCAAGCAACAAGAATCAGACTCATTTGATGATGATGATGATGATAGACAGAACAAGAAAAGATTAAAGCCCTCATGCAGTGTTTTGAAAAAAAAATAAAAAATAAAAAATCGTTTGCTTTTAATCTGCTTTTTTTCGCTTCATTAGTTGAAACTCTTAACCACGTCTTTCCTTAGTGCTATCTGATGATGTATGCGGTTTTTGTGGTGCTTATGTGTCGTCCATGGTTGGTCGAATTGCATATCTCAAAAGAGGGGAAGAGAAGGGGGAGAGAGAGAGAGAGGTGGGTGGGTGGATGGTGCGATCGTGTTCGGATTCCAACTTTGGAAGTCTGGTACAGTACAATAGTATCAAGCATCCATAGAAAATAACACAAACAGAACGCTCCAAGGAAAGCAGGTGGGTGTGGGGTCAAAGGAACTATTTTAGGGCACTAGAGAAAGCTAGTTTGAAGTACTGTTTCAATGCTCTACATCCCTCACTCACGTATATGCAATGTTTCCATGCTAACTATTTTCTCTTCTTCATAATTTAAGGAGAAAGAGAGAGTATAGCTGTTTCGTTTGTCACCACAATTTGGCATGATATTTTAGAAAGAACTCAAGAAGAAATGGATCCCCCCCCTCTTTCGTGTAAAAGGTACACTTGCACACAGAGTTTTATGTGGTTTATCTCAGAGTTACTTCTATGACTAAGCAAAGATGATTTTACAACGAGAAAGAAGAACATATTACAATCTAGTTGTTTTTTCAAGAGTCTGAATCCCCTAGCTTCATGGGTAAAGAGGTTTATACTCCTCTTACACTTCTTTACCACACATTACAAAGAATGTCTATTTCTGATTTTTCTTATTAGAATTCAAAGGTACACTTACACTTACTTTTACACCCCCCCCCCCCCCCCTTCCTAATGTGTGGTAGGAGGTGTGAAACTGTCATTTCGAAAACATCCAAAATAGCAAGACAAAACCTCCAAACAGTTTGAAACTGTCATTTCAAAGAACTAGAAGTTTTGAAAAAGGCTCAGGGCCAACCTGGAGATGGGCAATATAAAAAACAATCATCTAGACACACTTAGGCATTGTAATGGACCTTGAAACATTTTTCATGGTGAAAACTAGTCTTTACCATGACATCTTTATCATCTGCTACTATTTGGATATATGCTTTGCTATAATTGTCTTTAATCATAGAGATCATGTCACATAAGTAAGATAATATATTTAACAAATATATAATATATATCTCTTGAATGCATGTTGCTATTTGCCGTATAATCATATTGATATTAAACAGTTATAGGAGGTCATACATTTAGGCAGCAGAGGATCAAAATTCCGTAATGCATACAGTTAGTGTAAAGTGAAACTAAGTATGGATTATACTTTAGCTATTGCTTGCTGTGATTCCCAAACAAGACATGACACAAACTTTCGTGATAAGATGACCCATTAGAGGATGGAATTACTATCCTTTATGAATCTAAAATCCAAGTTTGAAAAAGAAAAGAAAATTCCCAAACAAGACATGACACAAGATAAGATGAGTTAGGTATTTATTTACTCTTCCTGCATGGATGTTTGCCACATATGGCATCAAACATCATATATTCGACATGTGTCGTGAGCCCAACTCTCCTTATCTTCCGAGTTAACTTCATCATCTCTATGGTTGTCGAAAGATTTCGGAATTTGATAAAATGAGTTGACTCAAGCTTTTTTACTTTTTCACAAAGTTAGCCGTAGTTCTTTTCTACGTAGACCTCTTTGGAATTCGAATCATTGATATGATGTCGATTCTGATACTAAATGCTAAATACTTAATCAATGCATCAAAAAGACTTCAAAGAACAAGATATAAACAATTTGAATCAAGCAGTTTAAAATATGTCGCACTAGATTTGCCTAACCTATATTGCCAATTGATTCATTGAAGTAACTTCCATTAGACAAATAACAATTATTGTACATGCACGTAAAGGTATCAATAATATATCACTCACTACAATCTACGTGATTTTCGTCACATCAATCAGAATCAGTTGCAAAAACACGCGGTTTCCCTTCACGTAAGATTATTCTTCTTTTATTTTCCTTTTAATTTATTATCAACAACCAAACATGAAAGATTTATTCCTTTCATATTTTGGAGATTATTCGATCTTTAAGTAGTGGTGATATTCACAAAATCTGAAACTCTTCTTCTCAGGCAATTAGAGAGCCATGGCATCTGGGCTGCTAATGGTTCATATTCCCAGAAAAAGTTTTCAAAGGAAAAATAAAATAAAAAACATAAGGTGAAGCTTCTTGTTCAGCTCCCACAAATTCACTGGTAGTGAAGGGCTTTCTCTCCACCTTTGTGCTATTCTTTTGGAGATTCTACTTGAATTTGGGGAACAAATGTCAATATATAATGGTGGTGTAGGGGTCCATACAAATGGGTTGCTTTGCACAAGATCCCATGGAATCTCTTCCTGCATCCAACGAGTATATATATTTATATTCCTATAGGGTTTCTCTGATCCACCTCCATTGTTTTCCGGAGTTACATGCATGCCCATCTTGTACCCTATAATTGCAGGTGGTATATCATTTCACGATATATGTCGATTCAATACTCACTGATCAATGTTTGAATTTTGAATTTTAGGTCTGCAATCGGCCATTGGATCGAAAAGTTTACCTGTTCTAACTTTAGTACTGATGATGATGCAGAACTGCTGGGGGACAATTTGGTGAGAGCGGAAGGAATCAGCCTTGCTCAGTTGTCTGTAGGTATAAATGATAAAAGAAAAAATATCTCAAATAGTAGGCGAAGGGAGATTGCTTTTGAAGAAATTACAAAAATTGATTGACTCTTGATGGAGAAAGAAAATAGTGAGATGAACAATTAAAGTTATATTATAGGCTAAAAGGGTTTTTTTTTTTTTTAGAATTTGTTTATGATGATATTCTTTTGGAATATCGAGGGTGGGAGGAAGAAGACATGGATCAATATTCTGCAAATGTAATTTTTTCTATGTATATTTTTGTTTATCTATTCTTAATACAAGTGACGTTTTAGCCCAAAAAAATAGTACAAATGATGTCATTTCGTTTATGTTCGATCATTTTCATTTGGTGGAATTCAAGTAGTTTTCTACTGACAACCTTCCATGATTTAGGCTAAATTTTGTGATTGAGATGCGTGGGGAGTCCTCTATCACAAGGGAGTTGTGATCTTCTATCTACAGGATAGAGGACCATGCTCCCCTCACACACCCCCCTGCCGTATGTTTAGGAAGAGGATCTACTTCTGATCCGCTTTGTAAGTGCCCAAACATGGATTATTCCCTTCTAAATGCGTAAAAGAATAATGAGAAGAGCATAATCCTCTACCTACAATTCATACGAGACTAACCCAATAAACTACCAAATGTAGAAGTGAAGAGTCATATGGACTAACCCAATGTATAACTAAGTGACAAAAGTGAAGAGTTATATACTTTCCAAATGTCAGAAAGCATCTATTCTATGAGGTGAACAATAAATGTGCATATTAATCATTGGATGGAAGTTAGAACACATGAAAAAGTAATTAAACCTAACTAGTACTAGGGAAAAATAAGCTAATCACAGCATACAAATGCATGAAAAGAGTACTTAATGCAAAACATACTTAAGTGTACATGATTCTACCTAAAATCATGATGCCAAATTAATAAAAATTATTGAAAAATCGGGGGAAAAAAGTTAGAACAATAGGATTAAATTGTGACTCAGCTTCTACATTTTCATAATTTCCAAAATGCACTCTTTTACCCTTTTCGACTTTCAAGAGTAAAGAAAGAAAGAAATAAGTAAATAAATTGGGAAGGTGAAGAGCAATCCCGACTGTTTTTATGTAGTTTTTATTTTGTTCTCATTTATATGAGAATTTAATAGAGGTAAATATATGTCTTCTTCTATTTAAAACTAATGGTATTACATACACGGCGATGTTTGTATATAAAATACTTCCAAAGAATGTAAACATAATATAATTTGTAAACTCAAAGTAATTTGCATGTATATCAATGAAAGTAGCATACACCAATAAAGTTTACTCGCCTAAAATCATGTTTTAAATTGATTAACAACTTCCTTAGAAGCAACAAAATAGAAAAGGCTCAATTGGTACATGAACATGGACTGTAGTTAATTCAAGCAAGATTTCCATTTGGCATTAACTTGTTGAATCACGTTTTCTTCATTTTTTTTTTTTATATTTCTCTAGAACAGGCCGATTTGAATACCTTCACCTGCTTTAATCTTTAAGAATGGTCGGTAGTGCTATACTTTGTAATAAGTGAGGCTCTCTCCACTCCCTTTTCCTCCTCGTTTCTTCCTAAAAAGCCTCTTTTTCATTTTGGTTGGTAGAATAGGATATACAGAAAAAAGCTTTAACACAAAAAATGCTTAAAAATATTTCAAAACCACCTCATGATTTAATGTTTTCATACGCTTTCAGTTTACCAATAATCCATCAAGAATCACTCCCTCATGCAAAAGAAAGATTAATATTCAAAAGATATCTATCTATCTCATATTGGTTGTGAGTGGTCTGATACCAAATCTAAATTGAAAGAAGACTTGAAGGGATATAAAATCTTTGTGTTAGTTTCCATATCAAACTTTCTCACATCTTCCATAAACAAAAAGAAGGATGTAATGCCACTGCAGGCATCATTGATCCATCATTTACAAGATAGTAATCAACTTTGACACTTCTCTATCTCTATCATGCATTCCACTTGGTACTATTTTGAGAGTCTTGATTCACTATTCATAGAATATGGTTTTACACCCACACTATTAGCTATTTGATCAGTGTGCCAAGAGCTCTTCACTCAATTTAGCTCACTGTGCTCCCTCTTTTTTTTATTGGAAAATTTTCTTGGATGATAAAAATTTTTTAAAAAATTACTTAATTAAATATTTAAAAAAATGTTTTACTCAAATGGATTGTACTTTTGAAAATAATTACTACATCTCAAATTTTGTGATGAATTGTCTACCTAACTAATATTCTACCATGAACTATCTAAATTACCCTCAAGCGTTTCATTGCAAACGATGAAGCTGATGAATGATACAAGGACCAAGAGCTACAAAAGATAAGATGTTGCACACCCTAGAATTGCGAAGAGATTTAAGGAATTGATAAACACTTCTCACAAGTTTTTATATAAAAGACTTGAGAGTTTTTTGGGTAGTTAATGGTAGAATATTAGTTGAACAAGAAAAATTATCATAAAATTTGGCATTTAGTAATTATTTTCAAAAATAGGATTTATATAAGTAAATCTTTTTTTTTTAATGTCTTATTAAGTAAGTCTTCTTTAAAATCTAACCATCTGGGAGATTTTTCCTTTTTTATGTGACAAATAGTATTTTCTTGGTAACTTTCACTCTACTTTAGATGACATTTTCCATTTTCCTATATTATTTTCTTCAAGATTTCCCTTAACGTGTTCTAGTTCTGATGCTAAATGTTAGGTAGTTGACCACTAGTTATCCAAAAACTCCAAAACTAACATAACTGTTGAGTTAAACCTTTTAACCTATCTCAGATTAAGTGACTCAATCTAATGGTCATATACCAAGTGAGTCCTATTAGACACATAACACACTCTCCCCCGCCACCCAACCCCGAAAAAGAGGGTAACTAATCCCTAGAGTTGTGTTTTAGCCATAAAGCTATTATTGTAACTTAAACGAAACACCCATAGATTCTTAAAAGATAGTTGTAAATTGTAATAGAAGATAATCTCTTGTTGTCAAGGTTGTGATCAACCAAAACACTTGGATTGATGATAAACTAAGAAGATAATTGTGAGTAGGCTATATCATTCTCATTTAAAATGATTGATAGTGAAAAGTCCATGTGTCTAAATATTAGTTGATAATCGATGCAGGCCAAAAGTCGAACCACTCTAAATCATGTATCTTTTGTACTTTTCTTTTCTCTCAATTATTTCATACATATAGTTCCTTAAAAATCAACAATCATTCAACTTTTCTTTTTTATAAATTTTTTGATTTAACATATCATTCTGCATCATCCAATTAGCCCCATATATTAAATGATTTAAATGCATTGGCATAAAGATAAAATGGTAAAAGGTACCCCATATCCAAAAATAAAACTAAAAATCGAAACAATGTCTAATAATTTATTGAACTTCTGGTTTATATATTACCATCTCTATTTGAACAAAAAGGAAGAAAAAAGAGAGTCAAAAAGTAGGTTATAACATTGAAATGATACAAAATTGAAAATGACATATCAGTTCATGCACATAGGAATTAAGTAACACAAAAGCTTTTAGTGGTCTTTTAAACTCGAACTTTGGTTCTTCTTTGCCTTCAAGAAGATGCCTGAGGAAGCATCATTGTCCATTTACAGAGAGTAAATGGGGATTTTGTTATTTGAATTGCGAGACATTTTCTTTTATATCTTTATTGATTTGATGTGAAAGATGCTAATATACGTAAACACTTACTTATTATACAGGATCTCCTTATTTTATATAAACTATTGACTTGATGTGAAAAATGACCCTTTTAGCGGAAAAAAAAAATTGACTCGATGTGAAAGATGGTAATATACGTACGTAAACGCTTACTGATTATACAGGATTTCCTTATTTGGTATAAACCATTCTTTCTCATGCGATGTGAAAGATGCCAACACACATGAGTGTGACATCGATCATTTCCCAATACTTATCCATTTGTAGTCTTTTAACTCAAAACATAACTCGCTGCATGTACTTCCATTGAGAGATAGAGAGAGAGAGAGAGAGAATGAATGAATGGGGTTGTGTTATTTGAATTGTGAGATATTTATTTTTATACCTTCTATGATTTAACGTGAAAAACACTTCTGATCATATAGGACTTCCTTATTTGATACATACCATTTTTTCTGGAGCATTCATTGAGTTGAAGTTGATATGAAATATGCCAATACAGATGGGCACATAGATCATTTCCTTGTAAATATAATAGGATTCTACAGTTGTCTTCAAGTGAATACTTGGTTTCTTTTTCAAATTTTCTGGTAAGGTAAGGTAAGGTTTTCTAGTGTTTCTTTATCCTTTATATCTGATGTGATTTTCATGCTAAAGTGAGCAAATACAACAAGAAGAATGCTTTCTTGGCCTACACTTAAAAACAAAGAACACAAAAGGAAGCAATCCACTTCAATCAACAACAATCAGAAATCCTCCAAAGACCAAGCTTTAGATTCAGTCAAAGAGGACCAGTTTTCTTTAATTGCGTGATCAAAGATCAGTTTCTTCATGGCAAGCCATTGCTGTACATGTTTGAGCTTTCTAAATTTCTTTTTTAGCTTTATTTCCTCTTTTCAATCTTGGCTCAGAGGCTATCCAGCACCTGATGTTGAGCTAAAAGTATGGGATGTATGACAGATCTTACAACCCCACAAGCCTACGTAACCATTATTCAGAGATGGCTCTTCATGGGTTTTGCTTTGGAAAAGCACAAACCCAAGGTGGCCACTAAGATTTTTCCTTTTAAGGGATTGATTGCTTTGAAGTCCAAAGACTTGACTTAGTCAAAAGAAGCTACATTCAAAATAATGCCTTAAATCATGTTGAAGCTTTTGCTCCTCCTGCCACTTTCAATTGTTTTCGGTTCAATCGTTTTTGCAATGAACCGTGAAACTGCTGCAGCTGCTGCTGCTGCTACTATTACGCATGCCCAAGTTGGAATAGGATATGAACTAACTGAATTTATCACAATTATGGATACACTTTAACCCAAAGATGCTCACTTTTCTTGTGAATCTGTGTCTTTAAAGGCTAAAAACTTTAGAAAGGACATGCTGGGATTAGGAGATCTACCAAAAGGGAGTGAAGGAGATTAAAATATGAACTTAGTGGACGGAAAGAGATTTGAACACTCATTCCATTAATCCATTAAAGAATGTAAAGTAGAAGAGAATGCAAAGATATTCAGAAATGTTTTAAGTGGATCTAATAGTACTCTTTGCGTCCATTAACAAGGCTCTTCAAGTTCTTGGATTTCCATTGTCTTGATTGTTTTCTCGAGTAGCTATCAAATCCTTGCAATGGTTTTCAGGGTTCACTAGAAACCCTAATGTGCTTTCTGGGTTATTCTGGCACCTTCTAATAATGAACTTACGATACCCGAAGTGAGAGAAGAAACCCAAAAACCCTCAGGAAAAATCACAAGTGGAAGGAGACTAGGCTGAGTGTTTGACAGCATGAGAACCAGCCAAAGTAAAGAGATTATGTTAAGAAACTCTTTTCATTCGCAAGTAGGTTCATTTGAACTTCAGTCATTAGTTAAACTAAAGAATATTTTTGCACTCCTGATCAAGGTTTAAAATATTAGTATCCAATATCATTTTGGTTTGGTAATTTTAAGAAAAGTATTGTCTCCTATTGAGTATGTATTATACTGACAAATATATTTTTGGTATAATCAGTAATCTAATACCAAAAAAAAAATGTATTGATATATATCGTATTGGTTATATTCAATATAGATATGTATTGACTAGTATTGTATCGTAGAATACTTTAAACCATGCTCCCAAAAAAAAATAAGTAACAAATGTCCTGTTGAATCAACGGACCAAAAGTGGTGGATTGCTGTCAGAAGTCTGAAGATTAGAAACATATATCCAATGCATTAAACTAGTAATAAATACGTGAGGACGCTTGCGTTCATATGCACTGAGCATGGTTACCAAATGTGACAATCATATGATATGAACACTCAACAGTTGATACCAAATTGACCACAAAACCAGTAGCATTGGGATTGATATTGCATATTGTGAACGAAAAATCTGCTCAAGATGGAATCCATCGGGTTCGGATTCTCTATCCTAATAGGTAAAGATATACTCTCTTCAGACTTCTCCACCATATATTAAGAGAGACACACTATAGGAGCTCATTTTTCTTGTCAAAAGGTGGGATTCCCTCTTATTGTATAGTGAAAGAGTATAAGATAAATATAGACCTCTACCTTGATAGGGAGAGATAACGCTCAACAACTGTTTCAGTTGTCAAGTTACAGAATAGTAATGCCCAAGAGAGATGATGCTCCAAATGAGGATACGTTTGAAGTTGATAAGGCGATGGGGATTCACATCCTCTGTAATTCCTTTCCCTACAATTCCCTGCAATTCCCTCATTGGATTGTGCCATGTGGCATTTAATTAATCCAATGGTTATCCAATTTAAACTAAATTTAAATTTTATTTAAACCCACCCATAAATTTAAATTTTATTTAAACTCTTTTTTGTTGGATAACCATTGGATTAATTAAATGCCACATGGCACAATCCAATGAGGGAATTGCAGGGAATTGTAGGGAAAGGAATTACAGAGGATGTGGATCCAGGCGACGGAGTCTCGTATTGCAGCAAAACGGTCGAACGCATTAATGGGATTGATTTTGGACTGAAAGCCATACCGGAAGCAAGCCGTGGAAGAAGCATTGGTTCTAGTTTGGCACATAAAGTTTGGAGTGGAGGTACAATTTTTCCCCCAAAAAAACCAATATATCTTCCATTTTAATCACAGCTGTGATACGGAGAACATGATGGAGGAGGTACCATTGGACGGTCTTTGGAAATTTGATATATAGTACTAAAAAAAATGGAAGGAAACAAAGGATTGGAAGTTTACACACTTTGATGTTTGGACTCAACTAAAGAGTTTGTTGAGTATGGCTCATGCTTCACATTGTGTTGCCGACGGACATGGGAGAGGCTGCCCGGGGGATGTGGGGTAGCGCCCCCATAGCCTGTAGAAGGTCCATGTTTTTGTGGGCCTTGGAGTTTTCTTTACAGTTTAGGCTTGAACCCATAAATAGCTGTGGCTTAGAGTTTCCAAGCGCTATATATATATATATATATATATATATATATATATATATATATATATATATATATATATATATATATATATATATATATATATATATATATATATATATATTCTCTTGTAATAAAACATTGTAAGTTGTTTTTGAAAAGACTATAGTAAAAAACCTAATGTTTGACGTAGCCTCACACTGAGGTGAACCAGAGTAAAATTTGTCTCCTTTATTTTCGTTAGAATTTCATTCAAAGTTGTAATAACTATAGAGGCATTAAATTGATGAGCCATACGATGAAATTATGGGAGAGAATAATTGAAACCCGGTTGAGACACTTAACTACAGTTACGGAGAACCAATTTGGGTTTATGCCGGGAAGATCTACAACGGAGGCTATTTACTTAATTAGGAGACTTATGGAAAGGTATAGAAAATGTAGGAAAGACCTTCATATGGTATTTATTGACCTAGAAAAAGCTTATGATAGAGTCCCTAGAGCGTTAATTTGGCAAGTAATAGAGAAAAGAAGTGTTGCAAGTAAATATGTAGATATAGTTAAGGATATGTATGATGGTTCGGTGACTAGTGTTAGAACAGTGGGGGGACAAAGTAAGGAATTCCCGATAACAGTTGGGCTACATCAAGGGTCAACTTTAAGCCCATATCTATTTGCACTGGTAATGGATGAATTAACCAAAGACATTCAAGATGAGGTCCCCTGGTGTATGCTTTTTGCAGATGATATTGTGTTGATTGATGAGACCCAAGTGGGGATTAATACCAAATTAGAATCATGGAGAGTAGCTTTGGAATCAAAAGGCTTTAAACTTAGTAGATCGAAGACAGAATATCTAGTTTGTAACTTTAGTCATGATCGGGCAGATGATGAAGTGGTGATACTTGACGATAAAGAGATTCCTCCCGAGTGATTGTTTTAGGTACCTAGGTTCAATCATAAGTAAAAGAGGTGATTTAGAAGATGAGGTTTCCCAAAGAATTAAAATAGGGTGGATGAAGTGGAGAGGTGCATCCGGGGTCTTATGTGATCGGCGTATTCCATTAAAGCTTAAAGGAAAATTTTATAGGACCGTTGTCCCACCAGCTATGATGTACGGTGCGAGTGTTGGGCATGTTAAAAAGAATCATATAGATAAACTCGGTGTAGCAGAAATGAGAATGCTAAGATGGATGAGTGGCAAAACTAGGATGGATAAGATAAGAAACGATCATATTAGAGTTGGTCTGGGAGTTGCTCCCATAAGTGATAAGCTTAGAGAAAGTCGTTTGAGGTGGCACGGCCACGTTCAACAGAGACCTATAAATGCTCCTGTTCGGAGAAGTGATATAATCCATATTGAAGGAACTAGAAGAGCTAGGGGTAGACCTAAGATAACCTTAGGAGAAGTGGTGAGAAAGGATATGTATAGCTTAGGCCTTGTATCTAGCATGGCCTTGAACAGAACTGATTGGAGGGCAAGAATCCATGTAGCCGACCCCATTTAGTTGGGAAAAGGCTTATTGTTGTTGTTGTTGTTGTTGTAGAATTTCATCTATCGATTTTATAAGATCTAATCATAATTATTGAATTTATTTTTTGAATCCCTAAACTTTATTCTAAAATTTCAATTCCTACTAGACCCAAGGTGCTGCAGGGGAGGAACTTCTTTTTGGACAGATTCAGGTTGATCCTTCTTGTTCTCTCTATGCGGTAGATGCGGTGTTGAGACAATGGATCATATTCTACTTTTGAGTGTCCGGTTGCGAAGAAAGTATTGGTTTGGTTGTTCCCTGACATACATACCCGATGAGAACTCATCTTCAATAGCTGATTGGATTAACCGCTGGAGCAAAATAAAAGATAAAAAAGGCAAAGCTGAAAGTAAATCAATACTTAAGCCTACATTCTTTTATTGTATGGCATTTATTGAAAGAGTATTTAGCATTTTTTGAAAGAGTGGTTAGAAGGAAACAAACAGAACCAGAAGAAATTATTGTGGCAGCACAGAGAGCACATGTGGAGTATGAAGATGCGACGAAGCATTGGCTATGTGTGTTGGTTTTTCCTATGCTCTTACAGAGTTACAGATGATTCAAATCACCTCATGGTTGAATTGGATTTCCAATTCTTATTTTATTTCTTCCCAAATCCTGTAGTCAAGTATTTCTACCTCTTAAGCCTTGCTTTAATGAAATCCTCATAATTCTTTAATATGGCCAGCCAATCAAATTAAGCTCTCATTCTGTAAGTTATACCATTCAAGGATTCCCCTCCAGATACTAGCCAATCAAGAAAGTGTTAATCTGTCTGTCTAGCAAAGTCAATCTTTCCAAACTTCACATTTTCTCACAAAATATGGGTTATCTCGAGATGCTCTCTTGCTGTTTTCTATAGATCATTGACCTTTCCAGTTAGTTTCTGAAGAATCTCTGCTATTGGATTAAAGATACAATAATACCCTCTTTGTTTTCCCAAACTATGATTCCAAATAGTGCGAACTGTTCAAAAACAGAATAATGACTGACGAATCAGATCAACCAGAACCAATGAAATACAACCCAAGGAGACAATCAACAGACTTGTTTCTACACCAGAAATCATGAAAGCCTCCTACCTTTTGTTAGCAAAGCTAAGCTGTAGATCCAGAACTTAAATGCCAACCAATAGTTCTCAAAATAAATCAAAGCCATAATTACGAATCAGACTACACGATTATAACAATAATTGAAGCATATCCTAGTATTATAGGACTAATTAGATCAAAAAGGTTACAGAAATTGAGGCAGAATATTTAAGCAATAGGTGTTAGAAAAGTAAAGAGTGACCTGTTCTTGCAAATAAGATAGAAGAGACAGGTTAAGATAAACAAGCCAGGATATCCACTTGAACCCCTTGGAATCCACCAATAGTAACTAAAACAATCCACTCAAAACAACAGTTCAATCCTCTTTTCTTTTTTTTTTCCTTTTTTTCCATCCCCCTGAAACTCACAGTTTTCCAAAACAAAAATGTGTATACTACACAAATTCCTGGGTTGACACAGAACTCGCATTTACAGCAACAAATATCATTGACTTACTCTTTTACAGCCCTAAATAGAACTGGATTTCAAGCCAATACATGAATAGTCGTTATAAGCTAGTATTTAAAATTCTTCATCAAAACAGGCCTTCACAAAACAGAAGATATATATGAAATCAAGGTATATATATATAGATGAAATCTAGATTCAAGTACCTAATATCTAGGACTTGACATACTACCTTTTAACATAAGATTACTTCTATTATGCCCAAAGGAGTGGCCTATAATAATCAAAACCTATTCCACACATGCCAACTTCTCCTTTGCTTCTATGATTTATCTGCATCAGTAGTCAGTGTTGTACAAGGTGAATTTGAAAGCTTCTATGAAACATTCATGTTCTCCTGCCAAAAATCATAGGTGCCCACACATAGGAGTTTTCATATGTATTCACTGGATCTTCCTGCTTTGCCCAGCTTAGTTGCCTTTTCCCTGATGAGTTCTTTCATGAACTGGTCGGAAAGAAACAGTTTCCTCCATGCTAAGTTATTTGCCAAGGTTGATTTATATAAGGAGGAGGCACAAGCTTGAAGCAAGTGAGTGACCTGAATAGAGCTGGATGATTATTAAATTGGGTGACAATATTTAATCTCAAACAAGAGTTTATTGTTTGACTGGATCCTCTCAGAGACTTGCAGAGGTTTGCACAAAGACTGAAATGGAGGACCTTGCAGAGCTTCATATAAAATATGTGAATGGCAGAGACTGGCTTGTACAGCAATTAGCATTCATATGGTGATCAAATCAAGCATTAATCAGGAATAAATAGTACGGCTTTAGTTTCTCCAAATTATTTGTGGTGATTGTGCTCCGGCCTATATTCCTCTCTTATTTTGTTTGAAGCTTGGAGATTCTTGCTGTGGTACAGTGGCAACCTATTGATAACTTCTGATTGAGCTACTTAGTTAACTCCACTAAGGATTTTCATTCTTCAGCTTGGTATCCAATTTGAAAGAATTCAGCAATGGTTGTTTTGTGGAGTGTTTTAAGACAGCATTCTTAGTTAGAGGGCTATTAACTAGGTCACATTCACCTCAACTTTTTCTGGCCACAGAAAATCTTTACCACTAATAATTGATGTTTGTAATGAAATGGTAGTAAAGGTGTTACACATTTTATTCATTCAAAGCACAAACAAGAACATACATGGTTGGTAATGTCAAGAAGAAAACATTGTCCTAGGAGTAGAATCAGAACTCTTTGTAGCGAACTGAATTGATTTGAAGTAACCAGAATCAAGCACAGACTGCTTCTAAGGATAGGTAAACTTCATATTCTAACAACATAGAATCTGGAAGCAAAGAAACTATGGGAGATCTTGGACACTATGGTTGACTCTAGAAGGTACCTTGTTTGATATCCAAAGTCATTTTGGATTATCCAAAGAAATATTGAGACACTTCTTTAAACCATCTTTTCTTCAAGGATACTTGGGAATGCCGGTTCTTTTCCAGATTTACTTTTGGTTGTTCTGCACAGTAAACTATCCATTCTTTCTGCTAAAAATAAGCACTCTCCATGCTTGTCTAATGTGTTACTGCCAAGGAACAATGTATCGGGGAATTTCGCCGAAATTTCAGCGAAATTCGCCCAGTTCGCTACAGAGCGAAATAAATAAACAAACGAATCGAAATTGCAACATGTTGCCGGAAAATCGCCGATTTTCCGGCAAAACAGCAATGGTCGCCAAAAATCGCAGATTTTCCGGCAAAATCTCCCGAGTTTGACGGAAAATCCATTTTTTTTCAGTTTAGTTCTCTCTTTTTCATTCCATATAGAAATAGTAGAACCCTATACTAAGAACCTGTTCTGACCTTCATCTCTACCTAGAAAATGGCTCTAACATCCAAAGCCTGCAACCTCTTCGAAAAGCCCTTATTTTCCACCAAACTTCCATCTGCATCGTCTTCTTCTTACTTCGATCTCTTCCATTCCTTCTCGGAAACCTCGTTCTTTGACCATTCGGAGCTCCGTTGCTGTCACTCCATCGGCCGTAAAGGTTGCCAAGGAATTTGCCGTCAAGTCTGTGAAAGCGAGGCAGATTATTGATAGTAGAGGTAATCCTACTGTTGTTGAGGTTGATCTTGTTACTAATGATCTATACCGATCTACAGTTCCTAGTGGAGCTTCTAATGGGATCTACGAGGCCTTGGAGCTCAGAGATGGCAACAAGAGTGTTTATGGTGGAAAGAAGTAAAGGAACCTTCTTCTTCTTCTTCTTGGTCTTCTTAGATGACGAGATACGGGACAATACCAGCAGAGTCGATGGGAACTTCAGGTGGGGAATACATGTCGAGAGCCAAAGATGGCATCAAATCAGAGTGATACATCTCATGGCCTCATCTTCGCCGATTCTGGCTGCACCAGCCCATGATCGGTGCCCCTCAGTTTCTTCATTTTTTACGACGAAATCCAACCGAAACTCTACAAAATCTCAGTGAACTTTCGCTGAGATTTCAGGGTTTTGTTGGTTTCGTCAGCCAGCGAAACCCCGAAATCCGGCAAAGTTCCGTTCCTTGGTTACTGCTTCGAGTATCTTATGATTGGAAATTGCCTAATTTTCTAGCTAAATAATGACACCCAAAAAATGCTCAATAATGCAAATTGCAGCAAGATGCTTATAATAGAAAGCAATGCATTTAAAAAGCCCTACTTTTTTACTCTAATGTATACATAGACTGTTGAGGCTTCTGTTATACTGAACTTACACAACTCAACTTATATTCTACTATAGGCTATCGGATTGGTTACAACCTAATGGTGTAATGGGCCATATAAGTTCATAAACCATGAACCTAGAGTTGTCAATAAATACTAGCTAGAAACAATGGTTTGGGTATTCCAAACTAAATTCCCAGGGTGTAATGCTTTAAGCAAACCTTGTGTTTAAACCCCAACCCTAACAATCATAAAGCATTACAGTATTTCCTTTTAACTCTTTCTTCTCCTCCTCGAGTGCCACCATCCAACATCTCTCATGTTCAAATTAGGAAGCGTAGTAACTGAAAACGAGAAGGGTGAGACACATCTCAAGGATGAGTTCGGGTACTTCCTTCTTGTTTTCAATAACTACACTCCCGAATTGCATGTGAGATGTTGACAGCTACACTTGTTAGGGTTAGGGTACAAGCACTTTGAGATGAGTTTGGGTACCCCCTTATTTTCAGTAATTACATTCCATGATTCGAATGTAAGAGATGTTGACGGCAACACTCAAGGAGAAAGAGGAGCTAAAGAAAATAGGGTACAAGCACTTTGAGATGAGTTTGGGTACCCCCTTATTTTCAGTAATTACATTCCATGATTCGAATGTAAGAGATGTTGACAGCAACACTCAAGAAGGAGAAAGAGGAGCTAAAGAAAATATTGTTATGCAAACCTTGTGCTTAAACCTTAACCCTAACACAGATGTCCAAGTATATGAGAAAGAGAGGCCTTTCTCAACCAAAACAGAGTACAAAATGACAACCAGAACACTTATCAAGGTCCATAATAAGCAATTGAATAGGGCTCAGCGTCAGTATTCTATAGATTTACTGAAAACCTAGGAAACAGGGAAGCAAGTACTAGCAAATTCTCAAAATAATGGTTGTTGTAGTTTCAGTGGTATTAGACAAAAAAGAATCACGAGAGAGTAATGAATTCTTGAATTCAAGCCTATAGGTTTTGCAAATGTAAAATTACATAAATAAGCAACAGGTATAATTTTAATTAAAGTGGTGAGAAAGGAAAAGATAGCTTAGGCCTTGTATCTAGCATGGCCTCAAACAAGCTGATTGGAAGGCAAGAATCCATGTAGCCGACCCCATTAAGTTGGGACAAGGCATATACATGCAAATATGTAAGAGTAAAGGCAGAAATGGCATCAGAAAACGTTACTGGGACAGATAAAAGAATAAATGGTATAGGCTTCCAAGAACCATAATTAAGGGGTTGTATGGTAACCATTCTGGCTCACTCTACAGAATCTCAGATAACTTAATAGACTTTGCACAGTTCACAAAAAATGCAACAAGGCCCCCTCCAACCTTGAGCCAAGGGAGTCATAAATTCATAATTATAAGTGAAGAGTTCTCCATTCGATGGCTGTCTAATCCAATTGTGTTTGGTGGAGTGATTTCCACACATGGCGTCTGTGCTATTCATCAACAAAAGTTTCAGTGCCGGGAGCTGTTTGCAGATTGATGAGTAGCTGCCTGCTGAAGGCTGTGACATAAAACACAGAGGTGCAGTACTAGAAGCTGGGTCAGCCTTTGGGGTGGGTTCACATGCTGGTGGTAGAGACTTTGGACAACAGCCAAGTGAGCATTCAAACGTACCATATTCTACAATGAATTGATATTCGCCAAGGTTGTCACCCAAAGGGCCAACATTAGGGCATTCTTCAAAGTATCGTGCCCAAAGGGGATCACGTGCCTTTTGCCACAGTTTCTTCTGTGCATCAGAGACGGCAGGAATGGTCGCCAGAATACAGTCCGAGCATTAGCAAACATCAAAGTATTGGTGTCTGGTGGGAGAACTGAATGCATAGACTGGGAGTCCATTAGGTGAAAATGCTCTGATGGGTACACGGGGGAGTTGCTCTATTTGAGGGAAGTCCAATGGAATCATCATAAAGGATTCTTCAGGTTTTGGGATCTGGATCTCTATCCGACCATCTTTCAACTGTTTGTATGTTGGATCGATAGAAGGAAGGGCTGGAGGTGATTCTGGTTCTGCATGAGTGGCTTCATACAAGGTTATCCATGCATCAGGAAGAAGCCAATGTAGCTCTTCAAGGAGTATTTGTCTTGGAACTTGAGTAGCTGTGACTAACTGGTTTGCGTCTACCTTGATAAATAATGCATCCTTTGTGTGGCCAGTATCCAAATCAAAAGAGTGACTTTGGAGACGATAACACATTTGATGGTAACAGGTAGAAGCAATGGATCCTGATGCTTGAGGAGCACTAGCAATCTGTACTAATAACTTTCAAAGCTTGTGGGAGCAGAGGATTTACCAGTGGTATGTTGTAGTTCAGGAAGATTGTGAAGAACACAGTACCAACATTTAAGTAGTCTGGAGATGGTGAATCGTAGCATGTTGGTACTTGAGGAACCTTGAATCAAGTAGGTCTATTCTGGAGACGGTCGGTATGCCTATTCTACCCTGGAAGGCGAGGGAGAGTCTTATTGCACCTAGATGAAGATGGGTGTAACCTTGAACGATCCATTAGTCAGGGAGTTCGCGGGCCAAATCAATGACAAAATATTGTTCTTTACCATATGAGTCCACATGAAACTGTCAAAAACTACTGGACTAGACTATTTCTTTGATGGTTGGGGTCTTTTTGGGTTTAAGCAAAGAACGGATGGTTTGGGAAGTAGGGAGCTTAGGAACTACAAAGTAATGATTCAACAAAGGGAGGGTGTACCTGGTTTGCTAAAGGAATCTTTTCCAGACCCCGAGACGTAATGGATTTCATAGAGGAGATCAACCGTAGAACTTTGAGTACAAGAAAGGGGTATAGTAGTTTATGAGAATGAAGATGAAGAAGAAAGACGGGAGGTTGCAGGGTATTCATAATAGAGTGTAGTAGTTCTTAGAATAGTGATAAATGGGTTAAATCTGGAGCAATGTATTATACTTCATGAGTGGAAGGGTTCCAAAAAACGCTTCTCTTTGTATTCAACGTTTCTCCTCAAATCCTAAGGAAACTAATTCATCCGAGCTTAAACTGGGCTACCAACGATCTCAACATATGGCCACCAACACTCAAAGACCTTTCATTAGTTTCTTTGGGTGGCAAGGGAACAACCATCGTATTCATTAAGGAGCACATAGAGAAACTTCAACAACCAAGAAGATCATCCATGCTATAGACCTATATCCCACTATCCTACTCTAAAATCTGCAAGAGAAAGTCAGAACATAGTTATGAAAATAACACCCGTCACTAAGTGGAGAGGCTCGATTGTAGGTATCCACCACGGTTACATGCTTAAAATATACTTAAAAAATAATTTTAAAAAATTTAAAAATAAAGAAATAAATGAAAGTGATAGAAAATGGAAGAGGTGATACCAAATAAAGAAGGAAATTTTAGGGTTTAACATTCTTTGTTGTTTATGTCATTACATGCCTTTTATAGGCAAACATAAATGAAATTCAAATGAAATGTCATGAAAAAGGAAATATAAACTCAAACCAAATGCAAATGAAAAGCACACTCAATCATGCGTGTGATGTCATTGTCTATGTCATCTCTTGCATCATTGTTTGGTTGGTACAATACATACACATACAGTATCAATACCATATACAATACTCAATACCATCAAAACCACACCCAGCCCAAAACTTGAAGCATCAATCTCCACCAAAAACTCCTTTGTGAAATCTGGCATAACCAATACTGGAACAGTTGTCATTGCTCTCTTGAGGGCATTAAACGCCGTTGTTGCCTCTTTACTCCACTGAAATGCATCTTTCCTCAATAAGTTAGTAAGCGGAGCGGCAATCTTTCCATAATCTTGGACGAATCTGCGGTAATACCCGATTAAACCTAAAAACCCTCGCAAGGTTTTAAGATTGGCAGGTTGGGGCCACTCCACCATGCACTTGATCTTTCTTGGATCCGCAGCAACTCCGTCTTTAGATATGATGTGCTCTAAATACTCCAATGTAACAACCCCAAACATGCATTTTTTTTGTTGACAACGAGGTGGTGCTGTGTGAGAAGTATAAAGGTGGTTCTCAAATGACCCACATGTTCCTCCATGGTCCTACTATACACCAAGATATCGTCAAAGAACACCGAAATAAATTTTTGCAAATGTTCTCGAAATACCTCATTCATGAGTGATTGAAATGTGGCTGGAGCATTTGAAAGCCCAAATGGCATCACCAGGAACTCGTAATGCCCATTATGGGTACGAAAAGCCGTATTTTCCTCATCACCTTCCGCCATTCTGATCTGGTGGTATCCTACTCTCAGATCAAGTTTGGTGAACACTGTGGCTCCGCCCAATTCATCCAACAGTTCGTCAATTGCGGGAATGGGGAACTTGTCAGGAACTGTGAGTTTATTCAAGGCATGATAATCCACGCAGATATGCCATCCGTCATCCTTCTTTCGAACCAACAATACTGGACTAGAGTAAGGACTCACACTAGGCCATACCAATCCTGCTATTAACATTTCCTGTACCAACCTTTCGACCTCGTTTTTTTTAGAGTGGGGGTAACGATAGGGTCGAATATTAGGTGGGTTACTTTTCTCGGCTAGCCGTATATGGTGGTCTTGCTTCCTTCTAGGTGGCAATTCAGCTGGTTCAACAAATAGTTGAGCAAAGTCGGTTAATAAATTTGATATTGTTGTACTCTGGTGTACCTCTATATCGTCTCCATCGGAATGCTGAGGCTGCAGCCAATAGCCATCACCGCCTGCTTGAATAGAATGTAGCACACTTTTCAATGTTGTTTCCAATCGCAGCAAGGTTGGATCCCCATTTAGTTTCACGGGTCATCCTTGCCACTCAAAGTTCATGGTTCTCAAACGCCAATTCTGCGTACCTCCCGAGTGTCCGCAACCATTCTACGCCCAAGATTATATCAATGCTACCCAAATTGAAAGGGTAAAAATTTTGTACAAAGACCTCACTGCCCAACTGAATCAGAATCTATCGACAGATCCATGTACCTTTGCTAATCATTCCATCGCCCAAAGCAACCTGAAATTTTGTTTTCTGGATTACCGATCCTAGCGGCTCCACCAACTCTTGAGCGACGAAATTGTGCGTTGCACCACAATCGATCAAAACGATGACTTCACAGCCATTAGTTTCAGGGTATGTGGTGAATTGATTCCCACCAAAGAAGTATGCGAGAGTTCCGTCTCGAGCACTGGCTCCATTTCGACCGTTGTATTGTCGTCATTGATCACTCCTTCCGCTGCTGCAACTTCTGGATTATCATCGCCGTGGAGTAACAGCAACCTTGTTGCTTCAGAGGGCATCGGTGGCCTTTGGAGTATGGAGCGTCACACCTGAAACATACCCCTTTGTCCATTTTATCTTTGATTTCTTCCTGGGACAGCCATCGTGAGCATCCTGAGTTCACCGTCGCCGCTGTGGTTGCAGGTCGAGATTGTGAAGAGGAAGACGAGGGTTCACTTCTTTGGTTTGGGCGAACCGAGCTGTTAAAGCTTTGGTTCATTCCGGTTCCCTGAACCGTATTGGTTCCTCTAATATTGGTGTTGGGTGGGCTGAAGTTAATAAAACGAGAGGTTAAATTTTGGGCCGATTGAGTGGACTGGGCCAAAAAAGATTTCTTATCTTTCCCCACTCTATTTTTGTCCTCCACGTCTTGGGCTAGGTCCATTATTTGGCCCAATTTGGTGAGGCCAAATAATCGTACCTCCACCCTCACTTCTTCGTTTAAACCAGCGAAAAACACCCCTTTCAACCATTCTTCATCTACGGCTCTGGCTGCCGCTGCTAATTTCTCAAACCCTTCTATATATGTTGCAAACGTCCCTCTTTGCTTATGATTAATCAACGCTTCTTGGGGAGTCTTCAGTTGTGCTGAGTTAAATCGATGGATCATCAATTCTTTCAAGTTTCTCCAAGATGACAATGGCTGCTGCAATTCTCAGAAGCGTATCCATCCCAGTGCCGCACCTTCAAAACAAAGAGTTGCAGTTCTGAGTTTCTCTACATCGCTCAGTTTGTACAAGTCAAAGTACCTCTCAGCCCGTGTGATCCACCCCATCGAATCTTCCCCCATGAAAATTGGCATCTCAAGATGTCTAGGAAGGAAGTCTCTCGATTTCTCTGGTTCGTCGCTCGCTGAAATCTGGAGTTCCTTCGTTTTCATTCACCTCAGGCGTTAAGGTATGCATCTCTGCTGATTTTCCTTTCAACAGCATAACCCTTAATTCCTCTCTGAAAGTGTCATTCATCTTTTCTCCTTTTTCTATGTGTTGTGCCAAAAGTCCAACTTGACCTTGAATCTCTTTCACGATACTTTCCAATTCCTCTACCCTTTGCTCCATTCGGCTCTTTACCATTCCCCTGGAGTCGATGGCTCTGATGCCAAATTGAGAAGACCCCGATCTCAAAAACAATGAATAAATTCACTCACCACGATAATAGCAACATTAAATCAATAATCTCCAGACAAAACACACTACTAGCAGTAGGTGAATCCTACGACTACCCAAGAGCAATAGCTCTCACCTAATCTTCCCCAATAACTCCCAAAAACTATCCCCTCTACTATTCCTTCCCCCTATTTATAGCAATTACGTTCCTACAGTATTAATTAACAGAATCATCCCAATTCGAATAGGACTCTTCAATTTTAATCCTAAAAAGTAATTCGAATAGGACTCTTTGAATCTAATCCTAACTGTAATATGACTCTTCAAATCTTCCAATCGTTTCCTTCCCTAGATTTTAGGAATTTGCTTTCCACGATGTCGAGTGTAGACTCGTGATACAAGGGGCTTATCAGAATCTAACTTGTAATCATCATCACATGCAGGCTAGCTATCTTGGAGATAGTAATTGTCCATCATGTGGTAATGAGATACGATGAAGAGGTGTGCAACATCAGGGTCTTGGAGAATGTGGCTCTGTTCCCATGCATCGTCGATTCCCATCAAATAGTCTAGGATGCTAAGAATTTATGAAGCTGAAATGTTGCCCTCTTGACAAAAAAGATCTCCATAAGCATTGCAAAACGAATGCTTTCAAAATTCTTTCTTCTTAGAGGCATGGATGATCCTAACCTCAAACCGATCTTTATCAACTCCTTCTCATAAACGCTTGGTACAGATGCTCTTAAAGATCTCACAGCCAAAGGACAAGCGATAGATTCAAGTTTGGTTGGCCAGCTTTACCAAGCAATCTTATACTCCCTGGAGAAATTGTGCCAATAGCACACGTTTCTACAACAATGGGAAAAGACTCAGACAAAGCTTGGTTCTACATGCAACACAATGAACCTCCAGATCAAATGCAAGGACTCCGGCTGCACCTGCTCAACCAAGAAGAAGTCTCACTTCAGAAAAGTTTTCAAGGATTTCTCTAAAGATAAGCACTTCCCAAGCAAGCAATTTCAATCCCAATCGAAATTAAACCCAGACCTCACAAGAATTGGAAGTTCCTTAGAAGAAAGAAGTCCCGAGGAAAGACTTTGTACCAATGTTATGTTTGTGGCCAAAAGGGACACTTTGCAAAAAGCTGCCCCAAATCAGACCTCAAGAAACAAAAAAAAATTAGTCCATATGGCCCACCAATTCCTTCTTGAGTCGAATTCTCTTGAAGATATAGATGCAAATGAGGAATCCCTGTATAGCCTCGATGACAATGAAGATGAGGCAATCCTCTTTATAATGGATCCCCTACGATGAATTCAATGAATGGGACGCAGATTTCCAACCTTCTGATAGTGAGATAGGTATGATACACTAGATTAGCCTGATGTCCCTCTTTTTAACCTCATGAAACCTAGAGCCACCAAACCCACTCAATGGTTCTCCCCTTGGCACCTGTTGTCATCCAAGAGTCAACATGACCGAAGCCCACTAAAGTTTTTGCCTATTTTGACTGGTGCATGATGGCTCCCCATATCCTTCCTCCTGATTATTGGAAGCCTTGCAACCAACCTCTCCTACAGTGACTATGATCAAAATACTATCAAAATCAGGATGTTGCCTACCTTAATCATCTATCACACAGTTCCCCACCTGGAAAAGACCTCATTGGTTTCGATTAGCAAATTAGCCTCTCTTCGATGGGGTATCTATTCCTCGCCTCTTCTCTGTCGTCCCTATAGACACCATTCGCTAAAAGCTCCTTGTTGACTGTTGTGCTTCCAATCAAACAGAATTCCTCAAAAAATGTTCACATCCCCTCTGGCAAACCCTTGAATATTTCATTCATCTCCCTTTCAAGAAAAATGAAGATGCCAACCCTACCAAAGTCAGCCACTCAAGAATGAATCCAGAACTCTTTCCATGGCTAGACAAGAAGTAAAGCAGCTATTGGCACAGAATTTGGTTGAATCTACCTCTTCCCAATGGGCATGTGAGGCATTTTACGTGAACAAACGAGGAAAATGAGGCTCATCATCAATTACCAGCCATTGAATGTTTTCCTTGTAGACAAGTTTCCCTTGCCACACTAGTCCACTCTTTTGGCACAACTCTCCTCGGCAAAGGTCATCCGCAAGTTCGACCTCAAAGCAGGATTCTGACAGTTAGGAATACATCCAAAAGACAGACACAATACAGCATCTTATATCCTGGTCATCACCCCCAATGGACAGTAATGTCATTTGGTCTTAAAATAGCTCCCTCCTTATTCCAAAATGCAATAATGAAATTGTATACCCTGATTAAAGCTAACTGACACAGCCCAATTTATCATAGGCCCAATGGTATAATATTCATGGGCCACACATGGGCTGGCCCAACTTAGAAATAACACTAATGGGCTACACTTAACCCACATTCTAGAAGGGAGGGAGATTCTAGAGGAATCTACATCTATAAAGTATCTTGTCTCTAGAAATATCCCTAGAAATATCTAGACCCACTAGAATATTCCTAACCATTAGATTCTAGACACTTGTACAAATCACAACCATTCATTGTATCCTACCTCACCTATAAATAGGGGTGGGACTCATTTGTACAAAGCATCAAGTAAGTGATCAATACAAGTTCTCTCAAGGTTCTCTTTGAGCTCTAAGCTTTCTTCTACTCTCTCTAGCTAGCTTTTAGGCTGACTTAGTGCAAGTAAGTGCTAAGTGCCGGCACGGTTGGCTTAGTCAATAACTAAGGCCGTGACATTTGTGGTATCAGAGCTTCGGTTGGGTGTGTCAAGCGTGTGGGAAAACACGATGACGAGCGAGTCCGAGACGTTCAATGGTGCACAAGAGGAGCTAAACCGTGGGAGGGAGACCCACACCACCAAGGATAGGCGCAAGGGCAAGGAGAAGTCTGTTGAAGTTAGTGCAACTATGGAGCCACGTCTAACGCGGGTGGAGTTGGCGATGGCCGAGGCAAGGGAACGCCTTGACGTTGGGGAGCAAAGGACCGATGAGCTCGATGGCCGGATGGACGAGCTCAAGGAGTTCCTATTGGGTGCTCTCAACACCATGGAGCACAAACAACAACAACAGCTTGATGCTCTTCAAACCCAAGTGGTGGAAAGGATCGCCGCGGTGGAAGCTCGTGTGCATGAGTTGAGTAGAGAGGTAGCAACGTGCAGGAGAACCACGATTGGAGGGAATGTGTGGCGTGAGGCACCAAGGGTGGAAGTGCCAAAGCCTAAGGCATTCGAAGGAACAAGAGATGCTCGGGAGGTTGACAACTTCCTATGGCACATGGAGCGGTATTTCGAGGCTACGTCGATGGAGGACGAGTCTACCAAGATCAAGACCGTGCAACTCTACCTCACCGAAACCGCAGCTCTATGGTGGAGACGAAGGTACAACGACATGCAAAGAGGTACGTGCACCATAGACACATGGGGAGACTTTAAGAAAGAGCTTAAGAAACAATTTTATCCGGAGAATGCTGCATTCTTGGCCCGAAAGAACATCAAGAGGCTAAAGCACACGGGGTCGATTCGAGACTACGTGAAGGAGTTCTCAACACTCATGTTGGAGGTCCCGAGTATGACCGAAGAGGAACTTCTCTTCGACTTCATGGATGGGCTCCAAAATTGGGCCTCGCAAGAGCTACAACGTCGAGGTGTACAAGATCTTGCTACGGCTATAGCGGCGGCGCGGAGTCCTTAATAGAGTTTCGAAGGGACGAGTCTAAGGCCAAGAAGAGCAATAATGGCAAAGGTGGGGGAGAGAAGGGGTCAAAGACCGACCACACAAGGGAAGGCACAAACAAGTTCTCTTCGAACAAGGAGGGTGGCAAGCAAGAAAAGAAGAAGAAATTCCAGCCCAAAGACAAGTGCTTCCTTTGTGATGGACCACATTGGGCTAGGGATTGCCCAAAACGGAAGGCCCTAAGTGCACTCCTCGAAGACACGGATGAAGAGGAGGTGCACATGGGATCATTGCAGCGGCTTGGTGCTATCAAGGCCAAGGAAGACAAAGCCCCTACATCAACAAAGGGGTTGATGTACGTAGAGGTGCGTATCAACGGCAAAATGGCAAGGGCCATGGTTGATACGGGGGCAACACACAACTTTGTCTCAACGAAGGAGGCAAAGCGTTTGGGGCTCAAAACGAGCAAGGAAAGAGGGAGCCTTAAAGTAGTCAACTCGAAGGCACGCCCTATCGAGGGAGTTGCCAAGGGAGTCGAGATGACAATTGGGGCTTGGAAAGGCACCGTGGACTTGTCGGTCGTGACAATGGACGACTTCGACTTGGTGCTTGGCATGGAATTCTTGACACGGGTCAAGGTCGTACCCATGCCATTCTTAAACAAGGTGTGCATTATGGAGGAAGGAGCACCTTGTATGGTCCCGACGGTACAAGGGACTAAGGAGGGGCCAAAACTTCTTTCGGCCATGCAGCTGGAGAAGGGAGTCAAAAAGGGGCAGGTCACATATTTGGCGGCACTCTTGGAAGACAAGGAGGATGTCTCCAAGACGGCATTACCGAAGGAGATCCAGAGAACTCTAAAGGAGTTCAAGGACGTGATGCCCCCGGAGCTACCCAAAAGACTACCACCAATGAGGGAGGTGGATCATGCAATTGAGTTGGAGCCGGGTGCCAAACCACCAGCAATGGCACCATATAGGATGTCCCCGCCGGAGTTGGAGGAACTAAGGAAGCAACTCAAGGAGCTATTGGATGCAGGCTACATCCGACCGTCGAAGGCACCATATGGCGCACCAGTGTTGTTCCAACGAAAGCATGACGGGTCGTTAAGGCTATGCATCGACTACAGGGCACTCAACAAGGTAACTATCAAAAACAAATATCCCATTCCTTTGATTGATGATCTCTTTGATAGGCTTGGCGGTGCAAGATACTTCACCAAGCTAGACTTGCGGTCCGGGTATTACCAAGTCCGCATCGCGGAGGGTGACGAACCGAAGACTACTTGCGTGACGCGATATGGGGCATACGAGTTCTTAGTAATGCCCTTTGGCCTCACCAATGCACCAGCCACATTTTGCACCCTCATGAACAAGATATTTCACCCTTACCTTGACAAGTTCGTGGTCGTGTACTTGGATGACATCGTCATCTATAGTAACACATTGGAGGAACATGCACAACATCTAAGGTTGGTTCTTCAAACTCTAAAGGAGAACCAACTATATGTGAAGAAAGAGAAGTGCGAATTCGCACAAGAAGAGGTGATGTTCCTAGGTCATAAAGTAGGGGGCGGAATGTTGAGAATGGACGGGAGCAAGGTGAAAGCAATTCGGGAATGGGAGGCACCTACTAAGGTTGGCGAGTTGAGGTCTTTTCTAGGCCTTATAAACTACTACCGAAGGTTCATTCGAGGATACTCCAAGAGGGCAGCTCCACTCACAGATCTACTAAAGAAGAACAAGGCGTGGGAGTGGTCCGACGCTTGTCAAGACGCCTTTGATGATTTAAAGAAGGCGGTAATGGAAGAACCGGTGCTTGCATTGCCGGACTATGGCAAACCGTTCGAGGTACATACGGATGCGTCCGACTTTGCAATTGGAGGGGTGTTAATGCAAGAAAGACACCCTATTGCATATGAGAGTCGCAAGCTCAACGAGACGGAGCGGCGCTATACGGTGCACGAGAAGGAGATGACCTTGTGGTGCATTGTCTAAGGACATGGCGACACTATTTGTTGGGATCAAGGTTCGTGGTAAAGACGGATAATGTGGCTACGAGTTACTTCCAAACCCAAAAGAAGTTGAGTCCGAAGCAAGCTAGGTGGCAAGATTTCCTAGCGGAATTTGACTTCACCTTTGAGTATAAACCCGGGAAAGCAAACGAGGTGGCCGACGCACTAAGTCGAAAGGCGGAGTTGGCATCTCTTAGCCAACCGGAAGGAGAATTGTTGAGCCTTATCAAGGGAGGATACGAGCATGACCCAATGGCTAAGGGCTTGCTCACTCTAGCCAAGGAAGGCAAAACAAGGCGGTTTTGGGAAGAGGATGGTGTTCTCTATGCCAAGAAGAAGAGGATCTTTGTTCCTAAGTGGAACAACCTAAGGAAGAACCTTATTCGTGAATGCCACGACACCAAGTGGGCTGGTCATCCAGGGCAAAGACGCACTCGTGCATTGTTGGAAGCTGACTTACTATTGGCCTCAGATGAGGGATGATGTTGAGGCTTATGTAAGGACTTGTCTTGTGTGCCAACAAGACAAGGTGGAACAACATCCACCACGGGGTTTGTTGGAACCATTGCCTACACCAAGTCGTGCTTGGGAGAGTGTCTCTATGGACTTCATCAGCGCTCTTCCTAAGTCCGAAGGATGTGGGTCAATCATGGTGGTGGTAGATCGGCTATCCAAATATGGCACGTTTGTGGCAGCACCCAGGGATTGCACAGCGGAAGAAGCAGCTAGGCTATTCCTAAAGAATGTGGTCAAGTATTGGGGGGTGCCACAATCCATCATCAGCGATCGTGACCCTCGCTTCACGGGGAGGTTTTGGGCGGAATTGTTCAAGTTGTTGGGCACATCATTGCGGTACTCGACAAGTTTCCATCCCCAAACGGATGGACAAACTGAACGTGTCAACAACTTACTGGAGCTATACTTGAGGCACTTTGTGAGTGCCAACCAGCGAGATTGGGCCAAGTTGCTTGATGTGGCTCAGTTTTCATACAATCTCCAAAGAAGCGAGGCCACCAACCAAAGCCCATTTGAGATTGCCACGGGGCAACAACCGTTAACACCACACACTATAGTGACGGGTTATACGGGAAAGAGCCCCTCAGCTTACAAGTTCGCCAAGGAGTGGCGAGAAAGGTTGGATGTGGCTAAGTCCTACTTAGACAAAGCCACAAAGAAGATGAAGAAGTGGGCCGACGAAGATAGACGACCTGCAAACTTCGCAATAGGGGACATGGTCATGGTGAAGTTACTACCCCAACAATTCAAGTCCTTGCGAAAGGTGCACAAAGGACTGGTTCGTCGGTACGAAGGCCCGTTCAAAATTGTGAAGAAAGTGGGTAAGGTTTCCTACCAACTAGACCTCCCACCAAAGCTCAAGATCCATCCTGTCTTCCATGCAAGTATGTTGAAGCCTTACCAAGGAGATGCGGAGGATCCTAGTCGTGGGACTTCTACAAGGGCACCTACAAGCATAACAACATCCTATGACAAGGAGGCGGAACATATAATGGCGGATCGAGTAATGCGCAAACGTGGGGTGCCTCCGAGTCGAGAGTATTTGGTGAAGTGGAAGGGATTGCCTGAGAGCGAAGCAAGTTGGGAACCAGAAAACGCATTGTGGCAGTTCCAAGAACATATAAGGAGGTTCCACGATGAAAACACGACGAGGACGTCGACGGAATAGGTGGGGGAGAATGACACAGCCCAATTTATCATAGGCCCAATGGTATAATATTCATGGGCCACACATGGGCTGGCCCAACTTAGAAATAACACTAATGGGCTACACTTAACCCACATTCTAGAAGGGAGGGAGATTCTAGAGGAATCTACATCTATAAAGTATCTTGTCTCTAGAAATATCCCTAGAAATATCTAGACCCACTAGAATATTCCTAACCATTAGATTCTAGACACTTGTACAAATCACAACCATTCATTGTATCCTACCTCACCTATAAATAGGGGTGGGACTCATTTGTACAAAGCATCAAGTAAGTGATCAATACAAGTTCTCTCAAGGTTCTCTTTGAGCTCTAAGCTTTCTTCTACTCTCTCTAGCTAGCTTTTAGGCTGACTTAGTGCAAGTAAGTGCTAAGTGCCGGCACGGTTGGCTTAGTCAATAACTAAGGCCGTGACATAACGCTTTGATTTGTATTGATGAAATCTTGCTATTCTTGGACTCTCATGAAGAACATGCACAATTGTTGGACCAGTTGTACAACATCACAGTGAATTGTTCAATCACTGAATATTCGATTATTTGGAATCAACTCCAAAGAATTTTTCCATTTTTCATGCTTCACAAAGATAGGATCCGAAAGGAATCATGAAAAGAAAATTAGAACGTTGATGTTAGATAAAGGAACAATTAAAGAACAAGCAAAGAAGCAAGCGTAATGCTATCTCCCACAAAGTTTACTCTGGCAACCTCATCAATTGATTTCCTTGGGATCAGCATCAGCAATGGTTCCTATGTTCTTCAATCCCACATTAGCAAGTCCTTGCTTGATTTCTCCGATGTTCTTACTATCCCTCAACCACACAAGTTTCTGGGGATCGTTACTTACATGACAGAATTCATCCCCTGCAAGGCTGATTACACATAGCTTCTTTACGGCCAATTCAAGAAGGATGCTCCACCATGGATGGAGCAACATACCCATGATGTTAGAAAGATCAAACAAATTGCACAATCCCTAACCCCTTTGGCAATCCCCTCTACAGGAACTCGTATAATGCAGAAAGATGCAATCAACCACCTATCATCAACAATCCTTTTGAAAGAACTCCATGGTGAACGGCAAATTTGTGGATACAAGAGAGGTCAGTGGTCTATTCAGTCCAACAAAACAATCGTATCAGTCAAACGCAGCATTGAGAAATTCTAATTCCATCTCATTGGCCATACCTTCTAAATTGAAATGGGCATGGCAGCCTTCTCGAACATGCCACAATTCAAGCAAAAGATACTACCTGATTCTTAGCTACTCAAATGGGCACGTTGGTTCAGCAAATTGTTATTCACGATCAAGCATATCAAAGGTAAAACAAACTAGCAGATTTCTTATCCAAACCCCTAAAACCTCCACCAAATAACCAATCCATCCTTCCTCTTTGTTTCCCACTTAGCTCTTCTGCTTCTTCCTCCAAACCACCTCAGAACCCTCCTCCTCAATCTAGTGGCTCTGAGTCTGAATCAAAAGATGTCGACCCACAACACCTTTCAAATCTACCTCCATCCATTTACAGTGATATTCCCTGTTGCACTATCATCAGTAGGTCTCAAACCACTTACCTAGACACACTCTTAGTCTTGGTCTCTAAGTATGGCCTATCCTACAAGTGGTTCAAATGTCATCCATCATACCCTTACCCTACCTTGTTTACCATCGACCAGTTCTAAAGTTTCAACAAAGAATACCATGTGTTCTTCTAGAACTTTTTTATTGTCCACAAAGTAGCCCTATGTTTTCCTACCCAGGCTATCAGCCACTTCATCTATTCTTGCAACCGAGCCCCTCCTACTATCCCTGATGACCTTCCCAAACCACATCATCCTCCCAGACCCGATCAATGATATCTAGCCAAGCTCCTTGAAGAATTTCAGTCACTAGAATGTTAGCATACTTTCTTTGAATCCCAACCCGATGAAGTGCAATCATTGTATTCCATTGAGACCCTGACCATATCCAGTCTACCTTTATCAAGCCTACCCCTCTAGATAATAACCATTACCTGGCCTATCATGCTAGGCACTTTGTTTACACAACCTTAGACTATGATCTATATCTTGCCTGTGTGGGTGAAAATGAAGAATGGCAAGCATTCCAACACCATATGATCAAATACAAGGATGTTAACATCAGTAGCATCCCAGACTATTAGATGGAAATTGATAATGCATGGAAACAAAACCACCTTCTCCAAGACCTTGGTGTTGCACACCTCCTCATCGTATGGCACGACCACATGATGGATAGTTACCATCTCAAAGATAGCCAGCCTGCATGTGACGGTGATTATGATTCAGATTGAGATTTGGATTTAGATTGAATATTATATATAATTTTGATTATTATATGTGTATGTGTATTGTATTGTACTATATCGAACAATGATGCAAGAGGCAACGTTGACGTCACACATGCATTATTGAGTGTGCTTGTCATTTGCATCTGGTTTGAGTTTGTATTTGTTTTTTCATGACATTTCATTTGAATTTCATATATGTTTGCTTATAAAAAGGCATGTAATGATATGAACAAGAAGAATGAATGTTAGACTTTAGACTTTCATTCTATATTTGGTACTAGAGCCTCTTCCATTTTCTATTGCTTTTCTTTGCTCTTTTTTTTCCTTCTCTGTAGTTATTTTTTATAATATTCAAAGCACATAATCGTGGTAGATGCCTACAATCAAGCCTCTCCATTGGGTGACGGGTGCTATTTTCATAACTATTTTCTATCTTTCTCTTGCAAACCTTAGAGTAGGATAGCGAGGTATAGGTCTATAACATGGATGATCCTCTTGGTTGTTGAAGTTTCTCCATGTGCTTTTTAATGAATACGACAGTTGTTTCCATGGAACAAAATATCGCTGAATTTCGGTGATATCGCTACGAGGCGAACCGAAGGTCCGAAACATCAGCCTGAAACGATATGGGTGGGATATCGCCGAGAAATTGGCGATATCTCGCCATTTCTCCCGATATCAATTTTTTTTATTTTTTTTATTTGCGATTTTTATGCTATTTCTTGCAATTTTTAGGTGTTTCTCTCGTGATTCTATCCCAATCTTACCAATTCTATCCCAATGATTCAAGATTCAAAAGTTAATGTGCTAAATGTAATTAGGAGGAGAATCTACATAAAATAATTTATAGATAGGAAGACATTTTATAGCAAAATCTTCAGCATTAATGAGCAATCTTACCAATTATATTCTAGTGATTTAGTCCTCAAAAGTCAACATGCCAAATGTGGTTAGGTAAGAGTATATAACATGAAATAATTTATGGAAACAATTTAAATTATGAAGGAATTTTGTAATAGAATCGTCGGTTAATCATTCCAATTATGTCCGAATGATTTAGGCCTTGGAAGGTAACATGTTACATGTGGCTAGGCAAGAGATTTAAATGAAGATATTTATAGGAAATAATTTAAATTTACCCCATATTTGCATCAAATTAGGATGTGCATCAAATTTAACAAAATTATTGACCAAAAATACCCCCAAAACAGGGAGCAAAATTTTTCGAATTGGGGGCAAGCAATATTTCACCAGTTCGCCCGGTTCGCCGGGTAGCGAACCCAACGAACCGGGTGAACTTTCGTTCCTTGGTTGTTTCCCTGCCCAAGGAAACTAATGAAAACGTCTTCGAGTGTTGGTGGGTGCCCAAGGAAACTAATGAGAAGGTATTTGAGCGTTGGTGGGCATGCATTACAGCTAGTAGCCCTATTTAAGCTCGGATGATTAGTCTCCTTAGGATTTGAGGAGAAACATTGAATACAAAAGAAGTGTATTTTGGAACTCCTCCACTCATAAAAGATCATACATTGCTCCATACCTAACATGTTTATCACTATTGCTCCATATCTAACATGTTTATCACTATTGCTCCATATCTAACATGTTTATCACTATTCTAAGAATTGCTACACTCCATTATGAATACCCTGCAACCTCCCCGTCTTTCTACTTCCTCTTCATTCTCATCAACTATCATACCCCTTTCTCCTACTCAAAGTTCTAAGGTTGTACTCTATGAAATCAACTAAGTCCTAGATCAGGAAAAGATTCCTTCAGCAAACTAGATAGACCCTACCAACTTCCCTTTGTTGAATCCTTGCTCTGCAATTCCTAAGCTCCCTACTTCCCAAACCATCCATTCTCTGCTTAACCCCAAAAAGGCCCTGATCATCAAATAAATAGTCCAGTCTAGTCCAGTAGTTTCTCACGGTTTCCGTGAACTCATCTAGCAAAGAACAATATTTTGTATGCAAGGACACATTTGTCGATGATGATTTCTCGTAATAGTGAAAGAATTCAGTAGCTACGTGCCTAAATACTATAAAAACTGTACATTCATATTCTAAGATAACTGCATTCATATGCATTAATACAGGCAAATGAGCCTTATCTATTTTACAAGGTAACAATCAAGGTGCAGGGAGCCTAGCAGAAGCAAATTTCAAATAACATACCCCATCTTGAAATGATTTATCTTCTTGGTAGAACAAATCCTAACACAGTAAGGATCATATACCAATACCTGGAGGTATAGGGGAGGATAAGCAGAGCAGCAGTATTACCTTGTCCAATCCTAGACATATCAATCACAATGCATTCTTTTTTCTTTTCTTTTTTTTTTTTTTTTTTTAAATTTTTTTTTTTTATTTTTTTAATTTTTTTTTTTTATTTTTTTATTTAATTTCCCTTCTCCTGAGGGGGGTGGGAAGCAGGAGACACTTTAAAGGCCTTCAAAGTACACATACAACTATATAGAAATTAAGTACGTTTCTCTCTTTATTTTTATTCAGAAACAGAGAGATGTGAAAGATTTAATGGAACTCATACGCAGTTAAACAGGAAAAGGATTTATAGACCATAGAATACGAAATTCTGTTTCTGAAAGCTGCTTATTAAGATTTGAATGATGGTCAAGAAAATAAAGCACAAAAGTGCAACCATCTAGAGAAGGACTACACAGGCATTAAACAAAAACTAAACAAAACAAAACAAAAAAACCAGAATAGCTTAAGTATAACATTCCTTGTTCGTCAGATACATCCAGAAAAATTAGCCTGCCAATACATTTAGGAGGGGAAAAAAGGGAAACGGCAAATACAACAAGTAAACCCAGCCAAATATGAAGCAACTGCCAAGAAAAATCCCATCTCCCATCCATGCAGAAAAATCCTATCTCCCATCCATGCACATAGTAAGAAATGATTATAATGCCATTAACACCATCAATTTGATACATAGACAAAAAATTGTTACCCTTGTGAAACTAGATAAAGGACTTGTTAATGGAGAAGCATCAGAAGTACTTCCAATAGGACCATTGGCAGGAGATGTACTAGGAAGCGACCCAATTTTTGGCACAATTGAAGATTTAGGTGTTGTTGGGCCTACACCACCTGGTTGAGCAGGTGCGGGCACTGGAGCTGATAAAGAATCCACAATTGTACCAGAAGGAGGGGCTATTAGGAGAGGAAATTGATGTGGCCCTGTAAAGTATAGATATCCAGTTAAAGAAACATCAAAATAAATAGTAACAGTGGGATACAAAGAGTGGAAAATACAGAATTCTGGTCACTTAATAACACCAGGTTGACTTTTACCTGGGCATCGAGGTTGAAGGGATGTCGACAACCTAAAGAAATGAATTGACACATTTAATGGCCGGTAGATCTCAAACCAAATTAAATCTGGAAAAGCAAAATAATAAGACAAACTCACGTTGTCCAGATGGTGCCATTCACATAGCCATCATAAGCACACGATGTAACCTTGCAACCAGCATTGCTGGATTGCGCTGTAACGTTCCCAAGCATGTATACACTATTTTTGCATTGCATACTTGAACAAGAAGCTGCCAAAGAAGCTGGTGTACAGTACAAACTGCAACAAAACCATGATTAAGTAGATTGATATGGAAATTCTTAGATGTAAGAAGCACATAATCAGGAGCCTAAAGAGGGCAAGATTGGCTTCTCAGTTACTTTAGATTCCCAAGCCCGCAACTGCATTGCACACAGTGACTTGCCGTGATAGCATAGCTCCCATTTGGCACGATCAAGCCAAAATCTGAGGCATACTTCACAAAATTGGATGCACAGGCTGCAATTGAAGACAAAGAAAACATGTCCACATGACAAAACCATCTGTTAGTCAACTTCTGAATTGAATTTTATAGTAGTTACATGGAAAAACCAAAAACAAAACTACTGCAGAATGCATCTAGTAAAAAGCTTCCCTTCCACACTAGCATACACTTGACTTGACCACTAATAATAGACGAAAGCACATAACCAGTATCCATGGAGACCAAGGGTGCCAAAAATGGAACAGGAATCAACCATTTATCCCCAAACTGAACAAGACTGCAAGAAATGACTCATTTTTTATTCCATAGGTTCTGTTCCAGGTTTTGTTTGATTTTCACATGAAAGCCTGATGGCCCTAAACCAAATAGGCAGCTAGTAAAACCAGACCAAATATTTTACAGTAAAGTGGAGAGAATGCACTCAGCTTTCTATGCTGCCCTGGGTTCAAGAAAAGATTGGATCTATGCTTCTAAGATGATACATTTCTAAGGTGGCATTTTATGATGTTAGAAGCTCAGTGAGAGAATCCACAATATAAACTAGATGATAAGCATTAGTAATTCTTTTTGGTTTCTTGGGTGAAACTTGGGTATTTTAATCCTATCTGTCTATGCTCTCAAATGAACTGTACAAGAAAACGGTTAAGGGTAAGTTGAAGCAGTCAGACTGCATGTACACTATATGTGGATCAGAATTAAACACAAGAGGTCA
Organism: Hakea prostrata; assembly: GCF_041222555.1. Lineage (NCBI taxonomy): Eukaryota > Viridiplantae > Streptophyta > Magnoliopsida > Proteales > Proteaceae > Hakea > Hakea prostrata. The sequence continues at coordinate 41,575,808 of NC_142604.1, read as the reverse complement.
GAATCAAGAACTGTTTCCCGAAAACAGCACTACAACAGCTTGTAAATTGGATATGAACAGGATAATGTATGACAAGGAAACCAGTAACACCCCCCCCAAATGGTTCTTATTTTGACTGCTTCCTACCCAGTTCCATTTTCATTTGAACCTAATCAAATGTAAACTAAATCAGAATCAGACCAAGTATCCAGAACCAGACAGAATGGTAACCTTAATGAAGACACAATTGGCAGGAAATTCAAGTTTGAAATCCAAATCCCCACCAACCACAAGCTGTTGAACTATCTAGAAATCTAAATATCACTAAATGAGAAGTGGAGAGAAACAAAATTATCAAAAAACTTAAGGAAGACCAACAAATTGTTGTAGTTTGAAATCCAAATCCCCACCAACCACAAGCAATTGAATATCCAGAAATCTAAATATCACTAAATGAGAAGTGAAGAGACAAAATTATCAAAACTGAAGGAAACCCAACAAGTTGTTGTTAGTGTACATCCAACCAAACACCCCTGTTGAAGATTTTCTCATTTTACTTTATTATTTCACCTCATACTCTCATTGAAAGTAACATTTCACCACATAGCCTTACTATAACCAAATAGTATCTAAAATCCAATAACAAGAAAACACTTGAACCACTTAAAAGACTGCAACTTAAAGAATAGGTTAGAAAAATACCTAGTCAACAACCTACCAAACACTATCATTAGAAATTTCAAATATGGAACTTACCAGGTATAGGAACAGCAAGAATGTCACCAGGCTTAATCGAAGGGCTACCCAAGGCATTCACATTCATAAGATCCGTAATAGTAGTAGCATACTGAGAGGCGATTTTTGGCAACGAGTCCACGGGTCTGACCACATAGGACAGGTAAATAGCAGGAAGGTTGTTGTCGGTATTATTGAAGCAAGTACAAGGGAGAGGAACAAGTAACGTCTGCCCAACATCGAGCACAGAAGGATCAGTAATCGAGTTTGCCTCTCTAAGCTGATCAGCAGAAACAAGGCCAGCATAGACATTATCAGCAATGCCAGCAAGAGTATCAGAAGGGCGAGTCTTGTAATGGGTAGCAACGGATTTACGGATACCATCAGAGCAAGAGCAAGTGATTGGGACTCTAAGAAACAAGCGAGCTGGAAGTATGTGGTTTTCGACATCTGGGTAGGAGATATCAATGGCATTAGCAGTGAGAAGAGAAATGGGGTCGATTTGGAAGAGAGCAGCAACTTCTGAGACTTTGAGCTCAGTGTAGAGAGTATAACCCACAAGGGCGTTGCAGGTATCGGAGTTTGAACATGGCTCAATCGTTGATTTGGAGTTCACAATGGAAGCTAGCGTTAGAAGACTCAGCAAGATCAAGTGGTAAGACGGCAAAATGTGTTCTTGTTTCGGCATTTGAGGATATGGGTTTTGAACTTCTATGGGTTCTCAAGAGTTTCAGGGAAGAGTTCAGAGTTCTGGGCTTTTCTTCTTCTTGTGTATAGAATCAACTCTACCACAGAGAAGAGGAGACAGAGAGAGAGGGTTTTAGGGTTGTGGGCTTTCTTCTTCTCTTCTGCTGCTTTCAGATAGAGAGAGAGAAGTAGACAAGGAAAGTAGTACTCTGAGAGCAAGAAAGGGGGAGAGAGAGAAAGAGAGTGTAAGACTGACATTTTGGTTTTGAAAAGAGGAGCCAATTACGCAATTTGACAAAGGAAAAAGTGCATCACAGGTGTCTCGCACTCTTTGTATGTCAGATTCTCGATCTACGAGGTAAACGCAAGGCAGCCGCTTGTAAAGAGTTATTTAATGACCAATTTAACCCCACTAAAGTACTTTTATGACAGAATGAGAGAATATTTAGACTGAAAGTTATCCCGCGTAATATGATGAAGGAAAGAATTCCCCTGAAAGGTTAATTTTGAAATGCAAAGATGGAAGAAAAACAATTTTGGAGCAAAGCATCACTCATGTTAGAGGAAATAAAAATTTCCAGCAATGCAAAGTTCCTCTACCTAGGCTTCTTAATATGGAGCAAAGTTTAAAGTATCCCACGATACCATATGATATTTTCAATACGTATTCAGATTTGACCCAACCGATACGATAATCTTGATACGTTTCTCTATTAAGTTAAACTAAAATACATTAGCTAGAGCGATACAATATTCGATACATGACGATACGTCTCTTAAAATCAGTTGATCGATATGATACTTGATACCGATACTTTTTTAAACCTTGGTAAAGAGATTGTAGGTTCGACTCTCACAAAAGCCGTCTTCCTCGAAATGTAGTAAAGGTGTGCAAAAGCTGACCTAAACGAATCTCAACATTCAAAAATATAAAATAAAAAATTAAAAAATTACAAGGTAAAAAGAAATTATTTATGGTCATAACCAAGGAAAGATATGTCAGTGGAGTTCGCCGATTCGCCCCTTGGCGAACCTGGCAAAATCAGTGAATTTCGCTTACTTGTCACCAATATTCAGGTGGGAATTCGGTTCGAGCTTCAGTTCCAATTTTGCTTCATGAGGAGTGGAGTTTGATCTGCAACGTGAAATCCCAACCCTCTTCTTCAGCTTCGGTGGACAGATGACTGTATTGGAAGACTCATCTTGCCCCCCTCATTCCCTGATGCTAACAGTGTATGGATCTTTGAGCAAACAGATCTAGTAGAACAAGTTGTGAAGCCAAAACGATAAAATGGAAAACAAGAGAAAGAAGAAAAAAAAGAAAAGCAGGGAGGCACCAATCATGGGCTGGTGCAGCCGACGGAGTCGGAGAAGATGAGGCGAGAGTGGTCGATGCTCTTCAATACAAATTTTCCACCGGTGGTAGTGAATAGTGATCACTAAACTGGAAACAAAAAGGCGACTTTCCGGCAAACTTGGGAGATTTTGCCGGAAATTCAACGATTTTCAGGCGAAGATTGCTATTTCGCTGGAACTTCGGTCGATTTTTCGGCGAACATTGCTATTTCGCTAGAATTTCGATTTCGATTTTTAATTTGTTTCGCTCTGCAGCGAACTTGGTGAAATTCGGCGATATATTGTTCCTTGGTCATAACATTTATTTTTCAAATCTTTTTTAATTTTCAGTGCCATAGAACTGAGAAGTTTTTCTGTTTCTTTTTCTTTATAAAACCAAGCCCTAAGATCTTCTAAAAGTGATTAGAATGATGATTCCATGCCAAGGGAAGCCTAGGTTCCTTGATAAATGTGCATCATTAGAAGTCAGCATTGACTGTGTAATCCAATCAGTCATCAAGAGTTACCAAGCTAATGATGATAATAAATAAAACAGCAATTATTCTATGCTTTTCCGGCTTTAACGCAAATCTGACAAATTTTCTTATCAGAAAAAAAAATCTTACAAATATTTATTATAAAGTACCTTTTTTTTTTTTTGGTTAACATGATAAAGTACTTTTGCTCTCCTCCAAACATGCTTCTAAAATTAATCATAATAAAGAATACGTATTAATTTTATATTTTAAAGATATTGATACTTATTTCGTATTATATCAATTTCATAATTCCAAATTTGATATCAAATCAATATACGTGTAAGCGATATTAATTCTTCTATCAAGAACTATAAGTCGATATGTTTTTAGCATAACACTGGTAGCATTCTATGTATAGATGATAAGACAAAATTTAATTACTTTTTAAAATCGAGCCAAATCTTTAAATTTGATTCAACTTGCTCCAATGATTGGTTGACTACCTTGAATGCATAATTCAAATTAGATAGCAATAGTAACCCCACCCCAAATAAAGGGGATAAACAAGCCCGAGAGAGCTCAAGAGGTTAGACAAGAGTGTTGAGTCTATAACACTTTTACTCAAGCAAGAGTTATCCATTTCTAGGCAACATTGCTCATGGATTTAATTGTGTTGATCACAATCTTCGTAGTACTTGACATTTGGAGGACAGACCTAGGTTAATTATAGCAAGGCAAAACTCTGTTGCTCCAATAACAACGAGCTCCAACTCCTTAGAACCCTTACCTCAAACACAACTAGTAAAGACGCATTATCCCCAGGTGGCCCTCCACTTTGCCAATGCATAAAGAATACGGGACAGGGGGTGTATCAACTTATAAGCCAATGACACTATGAAGAGGTTGGCTTAGGCACCTCCTAGATATCAAGTGAGGCAATAGAGTAGCCTGGATATACCTATCGGATATCCCGTGACCACATATCCTTAGCTTGACCACAATCTAAACCTGGTCTCCAATGGCTCATTCTGACACTTTTGGGTATACTGGCAAGTTGTGGCTGCCCCTACACTATTGGTCCGATTTGAAAGTTTGGCTCAATTACATGAGGCGAATGCAGACGTGTCAAACATTTTTGGGCACAAAGACCACCTAATTAACTAGTATTTTGGAAGGACCGAAGGCAATTTATGCTACTTGATGGCTACATTTAAATCCTTTTAAGTTCAAGAATAATGAGGATTAGTAGACTAAGGTTTTTTTTTTTCCTTAGTAGATTAGGTTAATATACAATTGCAGAAATGGAGGTACGGACTCCTTAATGTCCACCCTTCAAAGTTAAAGAGGATTAATCGATTAGGCCCACCATTCTTCTAAATCAAAGAAACTAAAATAGTTCTTTAAAGTTTAATTGACTGGGATTCAGATTTTCTAATATTATCCATTATAATTTAAAATGGGTAATTTAAATGATCATGGTCCCCTTCAAGTCAATCTCTTTGGGCTAAAATCAAACCTTACCTAAAATAAAAGATTTTCTTTGAAGAGTGGCCATGATGCTTTGCCCACTCAAGAAACTTTCTTTTGAAAGAAATGGTTGCCTCTCACCTCTTTGTCTTGTGTGCATGTCATCTATTGAATTTATAACTCAAGTGTTGTTTTATTGATCACATGCCAAACACATTTGGAGTGCTTCTTCATTGAGACTACATACATCCACTTTTAATGGTAATACTTTAAGTGCATGGTTTGAATTCCTTGATTAAAATTATAGTAGTTCAAACAAATTGATCTTATATATACTATCTCAAGTGCTATTTGTTGGATAATATGAAAAACTCGAAACTCCTTTTTGTTCAAGGGTTCTTCACCTTCACCTGCACACTCTTTGTTAATGGATGACATTAATACTAACACCAACAATTGCATACAGGTTCCTGCTTATTAAGGAATAGAGAATGTTATTGTAGTTAGCCATGGAGCTATTCTATTATGTACCTACACTTCGTGTATATAATATATATATATATATATATATATATATATATATATATATCATACTACTATTATAAAAGTATGAACTCAAGAGACACCGCTACATTTTCTTTTCCTCCAATACCCCTCTGTATCAATCAATTAGACCTTTATATTAGTAATAAATAATGTCTATAATAGTCTTTTAAAATTTTAGAAATTATTTGAATTAATTTAATTCTCAATTTATTTCCTCTCATTTTTCAAAGAAACCATTAAACCCTAGGAATTAGGGAAAAAAACCCAATTATCCATCCTTATAACACCACTAAAAAGCCATATCAATTATCTTGTCCTTTATATTCTAATAGAATAATATTAATTACTTAAAAAAATTAATTGTTTGTTATCTAATAACTCCAATTTTTTACGGCCTTCAAAAATAAAAGTCTCTGTTTCCAACTAATTATTAATTGCTAATTAAAACAAACTCTTTGCATTCTCTTACCCAAAAAAAAAAAAAAAAAAAAAAAAAGTGGTCTTTTTTTTTTGATAAACAAAGATTAAAATTCATTAACTACCTTAAAAAAGAGGCTCTTTGTATTCTTTATTCTTACCCAAAGACCATTTGAATTCTAAAGAAATGTCGAGACCAAAGTCACCAAACCCTACAAGTGAGGTAGTGAACATGACTGAAGGCTTCTATTAGAGATGATCGTCTCTTCACCCGTGACAAATCAGTCTTTGCGAACATGACGGTAGGCTTATGTTCGAGATGATGATCGTCTTTTCGTCCATGACAAATCAGTTTGGCGTATACAGTGTCCCTCGTCGCTGTCTCATCGGTCACTCTCACTTCGTCCAAGCTGTGTGCTATCTTCCGATGTCAATTTGCTCTTTATTTCTCCTGGGATGGTAGCTCCTGTATTCCTCCTCTCTCACGTTCTCAACTAATATTTCTTCTCTTCCAGGGCACCGATTCAATCGCTTCTTGACAAACTTCTACATCTCCACTGTGAGTGCGTTAGCCGTTCAAGCTTCCAAGGTTTTCAATTACATTTGTTAAGAACGATATCTATTGCAAACACCCCCTCCCCCCACAAGACAATTATTTTGGAACACTCTAAAGTAGAATATTACTTTGTAACAAAGGCTCACCTTTGATCATCTTCACTGCTGCACATCGTCTAGAATAGACATTTATCAGTGTTCCATCAAGGTTCATCTCCCACATCTGTTAAACTTTAGCACATTAGGTCCATTCAAACTGATATTTGTTCTAACATTTCTAATCTCTGTGTGCATTTTTTAGAAGAAAATCATTTGTATTAGATACTAGAGTCCAATAAAAATTACAATACCCCCAAAGAAAAATCTAAAATTGAGCTGTTTAGGATCTTTTATAGAACTGGATATTACTT